>NW_028321897.1:37504574-37659527 GCF_036245765.1 Copidosoma floridanum | reverse complement strand
TAATACCTAAGCATTGACGATGTCTAAAAAAAAAAAAAAAAAAAAAAAAAAAAAAAAAAAAAAAAAAAAATACGTATGTAATAATGATGATAATGAAATAAAAAAATAAAAAGATTTTTGTCATGTTGTGTGGAAGACGCTGCGTGAAATGTAATGAATATAGTATAACAAGAAAAAAAAAGGAAATAAAAAAAAAAGAAAATGAATACACAAAACAAAAGTTGTAAATAAAATAAAACCGAAAGAAGGAAAATAATAATCATGAGGAGGAAAATGAACATGTATGAAAAAACTCTAAAAAAAAAAAAAAAAAAAATATGTAAGTAAATAAGTAAATATTAAACTAGATGATAAGCAATAAATGGTAATTGAATAATCATCAATGAAAGTAAGACCCACAAGGGCATATTTATCAATTTATTATGTAAGAGGGAAGAGCGCAAACACGAACAATATATGTAATAACACAATTATAAACTTGCGGAAAACTAATCAAAGCCTGTAAAAGAAAAATTAACGAGGATATTCATAGGAACACCTCATTAATTTCTCTTATATGATTAGTATACATTACAACACGAACAACATGATACAGACACTAATTAAACAATCATTCCCGAGGTGGTACAGAAAAGAACGTTGTCGAGGGCGAAAACGAAGCGGCCTCGGACGTGTCACGTACAGTATGTATGGAACATACTACGTGGGATGAGCTTCAGCTATTAGTATTAGGAAGGAGCACAAGTGGGGGAAGAGAGAGCATAAAAAGGCCCGCAGCAGTGGCCACAGGGCTCTTGAACGTCGGGACTAGAAGGAGGTGAGTCGCGATAAGTCACCCGGGACCGCAAAGCGCCTTCCCTCAAGGAATATAGCAATAAAGTGATTGATTGAGTTTAACTGCCGCGTTGTTATTAAGCACCCCGAACCTTTAGAATCCTACGTAACAGTTTCTTGAATAACAGGCATTTTGCTTTCGTTTTTTACTAGTGGGAGAATCTGACGTAAGTCTTCACCTGAAATAATTATTTTATTTCTAAAAGGTTGATTACTACTAGATAGATCTTTTAAGGTCCTGCCAACGATTTCTAACGCTTTTTTCGGTATCATAGATGCTTTATCCCAAATAATTACTTCTACATTACGTAATTTTTGTTTACTTGGCTCAAACTGGAAAAAGGCACTTTCTTTAGTGCCTAAGTCTAAAGGAAGTCTGAAAGTTCTGTGAGTAGTAATTTTCTTTTGAAGCAGAATAGAAGCAATACCTGTCCAAGCCATTGTAAAACACTTCTCTGTTGATGTAAAAGAAATAATTTTCTTTCGTTGCAATTTGGGAGTCTTGTTTGCTGTCACATTTTTGTTTAGACATTTTTTAACTTTCTAAAACGAATTTAACAAAATAAAAGTAAACGAAAAAAAATACCAATGGGCCAAAATTTTAGTTATAAAAAATTGATAGGAAAAAACCAATTAATTGACGATACTGTTAAAACAAAATCGATGTATCGTTATATCAATATCGTAGTTTTTTAATTTTTGACGATATTTGCAATTTTTTGATACGTTGCCATTTCAAATAAAAAAAAATTAGGCATAAGTCAGGAAAAACAAAAAATAATTGTTAAAAATTCATGTAATTAATTATGATCGATATACATTTGTCACATATATCAATCTTAAGTGACGATTAATATAATTTGTATTTTTTTCCATACCTCGTAAATATATATTCGCAAGTACGGGGGTTTGTGCGCAGAGCGTGCAGGGAGCAAAGATAGTTATAAGAGTTTAGAACGAGGTCTTAGAAATATTTATTGACACATACAAGATAGACAGCTGATTAAAAAAAGGGGGCCACTAGAAGGAATAATAAAGCTCACCAAAAAAAAGAGTTAAGGGCACATCTCTCTTTCTATATAAACTTTACCACTTTTATTTGAAATTAGCAGCTTGTTCTTCATATTTTCTTAAAAGCAGCCCAGTAATCATTCCCCAGCGTAAAACATGTACTCTCGAGTATTTTCGAAAAATGCCGTAGTCTTCCGAATCCTGTCAAATATACTTTAACATATTTTGTTTCATAATAATAATAAATTTTATTATTTTTCAAGGCTCTATAAGATATCAATGAAATGCTTAGTTTGAAAAAATTATACTTATAACACAACAAGGGTAGGGGGAGAGTGGGTGAGCGGAGCGTGTATATATATATATATATATATATATATATATATATATGTGTGTGTGTGTGTGTGTGTGTGTGTGTGTGTGTGTGTATTGGAATCAACAGGCAAACAATGAGACTCGAGAGCCACCAAGTTTCAGTATATATATGTATGTACATATGTACGTACGCACGTTTCTACCGATTTGGTCACTAACCAAGGCACCCCAGAAGAAATTCTCACTTCAAATACTTAATCGTTTTCGAGAACGATCATTCACGTGTTGTGTCATGGTGAAAATGAAAATTATTTATCAAAATCAATCCCCTGGCTTGTTTCTCGACCAGCAAGTGCGTAGAAGTGTACATGCATTGCGTAATAATGTTAACACACTAAAGTGTGGGTGCCAACAAACATACACATTTTCAGTCTCCTTAAACACCTTTTTGTGGGTCGCTTGGTATTTGCGTACACGATTGCTCTCTATATTTATTTTAATCATTTTAGTATTCAAATTGGCTACCAACTTTTTACTGGTTATCTGATTTTGGCACTTGAGCTTAGATGGGTGTGACAGTCGTGTGTATAAATCTCGACCGAAAAATTGCTCCCATTTATTTAAAAAACATTGATTTGCAAAAATTTTTTTTGCATTCTAGTCGTAAGTAAATTCTCTTTAACTTGGTTTTTTTCTTTTAGCCAGTGTAAACAGAAGTGCACGATTTTTTCTTACACTTTCTGACTGATGGGACCCTGTACTGGCTGCCTCTCTCTCTCTCTCTCTGTGTCTCTTTGAGTAACCACTACTGCTCTGTGTTTGCCCTCCCTACAAGTGCACGCTTTTTCTTTGCGCTTTCTGGCTGTTTGGCCCCTATTCACAACCATCCTTATACACAGAAAGTACACGGGAAGTATACATCCCATCGTAACTTGATATAAAGAACATCACTCTAAGACGCTATCAAAGATACCCAAGCGGGAAATTTTAACTTCAGACCCCGCGTCGATCTTATTGTATATATCAGCTAGGTACTGCGAAAAATCAATAAGAACTGATTTTACTTGATAGTGTTTATACTAAAGTAGCGAGTTATTAAAGATATTTGCACAGGAAACTTTCAAAATGGGTATTGTTTGAAGGCAACCGATAATATCAAAGAGGCTAAAAATCTTCCGTGACATTTCGTTGATAAGAAAAAAGCTTATTAAACTATTTAGATTTTTTTTACGTTGGGTCACAAAAGAAGTCTATTGTTAATATCAGCAGGGCACTGCTGACAGCTTACACACCGTAAAGTTTACTGGCCATGTTACACAAAAAACATTTATCAAAAATCTCAGCGCGGAATACTTTGACGTTGGGCCGAAAATAGAACATTCTGAAGGTATCAGGTATATTGTGAGTGAATTCTGCCAAGTCTACAATTGCTTCACCATGTTTCTTCTGAAAAAATAAGTCCCCGCGCAGGAAACTGTAACTATAGTCTACGAGACAAGCTTATCGGAGATATTTGCAAAACACAGTTCAAAATCCGCGCAAATTGGTTTTACCTGACAGTGTTTTCAGCAAAGAAGAAAAAGTATGAAAAAGGTTATGAAAGATTACCGCACAAAAAACTTCGACGTTGGGCTTTGAGACGAACTTATCAGAATTATCAGATGTAGCTTTGTAGTTGGGCAGCTAGAGACATTTTCATAGCCGATTACCTTCCACGAGAACGAGTAGGCATTTTCGATGTATTTTTGCCCACAGAATCCGAATCTAAAACTTGTTTTTTCGTCAAATTGTTCAAAAAATGTGTGTTAATAATGTAAATATTTATAACGTGATCAAAAACAGAAAGGACCATGTTCGAATATCATAACAAAAGAGTTCAATAACTTATTTTCCCAGTAATGTGCCCGATCAAGAATTCCTGAAAAATGTTGATTAGAGCCAGAGCTATTGCCAATTGAGGGGAAAAAAATTTGAAGAACGATGGTTTTTAAAACCTTTTTGCTTATAACTTAGCTTCTCTTCAACATATGATGCTTTAACACCTCTTATTTTTAAGTTAAAAGTCTGAGCTTACAAATGAGGTATATAAGTGACCTCAAATGAAGTTTCGAAAAATGTTTTATTGCTTAAAAGTTATATTTTTGCATGAAAATAATCTAAGTAATTTGTTTATAAACGTTTTTACGATGGACAAATAAAAAATGTTGCTATAACTGTTTTTCACAATTATAGTACGATGAGAAACAGAAATTTTGGGACTTTAATGATGTATTCAAGTTAATTTTCCTCAAACACATAAGAATTTTAAGGCGTGCGTTTAGTGCGCATAGTCCATCCTCAACAAATATATTGTTGACACCACTGTATTGTAAATATTTTTCTATAAATGCTTGCATGGTTTTGGTTAAATGAAATGAACTTAGGCGTAAATTCTTATTCATTTAAAATCAGCATATGTTTAGCTATTCTGTAGACACCCTCATTACATGAAGCTGGTAAGAATTCTTGATCCAATTGGCTTAATAAATCAATAAAATTACATAGACTTGTATATACTGTACCATACTCTGTCACAGGAGCTTGTAAAACTAATAAGAACCCATTATTCTGGATTGGACGATAAGCATCACTAATTGCAGAGTGAAATGAGCTCTACAAAGGTATCTGTTGCTTTATATTTGAAAAATCAATCGATTAATGTGCCGAGCGGGAAATATCTAACCTTGTCAGTATCCAAACTAAATCACTTATGCACGTAATGTTCTGATAATCTTGACTTTGTGACAGCTTACTGTAGTTACTACTATTATACTCCACAGGTTTTCTGATAATGCAGACATTTTTATTAAACTTCAACACTTGTTAGCACTTAAGTGAAGATGTAGGTGATTGCACTCTTTTATTGATTTTCACATCAGAAGTTTTGGTTTTTGTAAAATATTATCAGACTTTTTTTGAAAAATTACACTCACCGTATTACGTGTAGACGTTACTTCGTCCGTAGTCACTTCATTGTGATCGAAGTTGTCCATTGCTGCAGTAATGAACGCTCTGTAACTAAAATGGCTTGGTAGGGGAATGGAATTCTCACTATATTTAACAGCATATTCAGCTAGTCACGTTCTTATTCATAATACTTCGTCTTGGAACTATGATAACCCAAACCTGTTAAATTCAGTAATCGTTTACTTACTTCTTTGAGATGATATATATATAACTTCCGAGAAAAGTATGATACCTTTATAATTTGAACCAAGAGAAATCCACGTGTGTATCAGTTTGCATTGCATCTGACATTTTAATTTTGAGGAAGCCACATAAAATTTTGTATTACAGAACTCAAAGTAAAAATTGTCCGTAGTGATTATTAAATGAAAAATTTGGATTCTAATCGCCATTTTGTATCGACCATTCTTAAATTCCATAATTGAAGAAATAACTTCATAATCAGAGACGAAAAAAATCGTTTGTGGTAGTTACATACAAAAAAAAAGCAAAACAAATCAGAATTTTCGGTTTTTGCCAGCCATTTTGTATACTTTATTTTAAAATTGTACAAATAAACAATAAATTCATAATCAGTGACCCTTAAAACCCTTGAAAACTAGTTTTCAGAGAAATTTTCTTTTTTAATCTTTTTTTTCAGTATTTTCCGATTTTTTAACGTTATGGTTTTGACTTTTGAGAAAAAATGGCAGTGACACACTGAAGCTAACACACATAATAAAAAAAATAAGTTTGTAATCAGAGACAAAAAAGATCGTTTGCAGTAATTAATACGAAAGAACGTAAAATAAATTAGAATTTTAAGTTTTCAGCCACCATTTAGTATCCACCATTTTAAACTTGTATAAACAAACAATAAATTAATGATCAGAGACCTTAAAAATTCTTAAAAACTAATTTTTAGCAAAATTTTTTTTTTTAATCTGTTTTTTCTATGTTTTCTGATTTTTTTAGGTTAGGGTTTGGACTTTCAAGAAAACGTGGCTATAA
The DNA here is from genome assembly GCF_036245765.1 of Copidosoma floridanum. Taxonomy (NCBI): domain Eukaryota; kingdom Metazoa; phylum Arthropoda; class Insecta; order Hymenoptera; family Encyrtidae; genus Copidosoma; species Copidosoma floridanum. Next base: position 37,653,371 of record NW_028321897.1, on the reverse strand, counting down.
CAAACTAAGGCTTGACATCCAAGAAGTAAATGAAAAAAAATGGGAAAATTACGTTAAAAATTGTGGTGTCAACAGATTTTTGAACAAAAATTGTGCTTTTTTCCCACTTTGCTGCGTTGTGGTATTAGGTTTTTGGTATGTGTGACATCATGGTGGCCTTAAATTCATCAGGTAGGCCTTGCATAAATACTTTACGGCTAACTATTACTAGATATAACTTGTTATTAGGCAGTTGGTTTTTAGTAATGTTATTTGAAACAGCCTCTATTTTAGCTGCTCTAGCGCCTTAAGTAATGAGATGGAAAATTCTCTCGTAAGAATCGCTAACAGTTTCTCCCTTGTTCTATTTGAGATTTATTAATGTTGGTAATGTATTGAGCATAAGTTTTAGAAGGAGAAAAATGTGCCTATAAGACCGTCTAATGTATTTATTGTTTATTGGTCTAGACAAAGTCCAGCTCTACCCTTTAGCCTGGAAATAACTGTTCTTAAAAACATAGGCTCTTCCGCATTTGAGATAAGGGACCTACCATTTTCAGCATCTTGTAAAAAATCTCTGAGAGGTGTATTTTGACTACTATATATTGGTATTTTTAAGACAGCTTGACTTATACGTAAAGCTGAATTATTTAGGGCTACGTTACGTGATAATTCAAGGAATATTAGTGATTTTTTGGCTTCCCTTGCCCTACGGTATTATTAAAGTAACTGTACCCTTGAAGCTACATCTGCTATTTTGCTTATATTCTCAAGTGCCTGATCCATTAAATTAAAAAAATTTTGAAAGTAGTTAAAGAAAGACAATGAAGAAATTTAGAGGAAAAAAAAATAAATAAAAATTTTAATTTGGTTAAAGCATACTTGTATAAAACAAAAGGCTTAGTTTCCCACAAGATATGCTAATTTGTTACATCCGAACTTCTATAAGTGAAGCAGGTATCAGCCCAAAGACCTTATTTGCTTTTACTTACAGTATACTTTTCATTAATATCGTTGACTTTTTTGATATTTTACTTTTTCATAAAGGTAAGAATTATATGTCAATCAATTAGAATAATTAGATCTTAAAATATTTTGTATAATTTAGCAATTGGAATGTTTTTTCTGAAGGAACCAAGTTATGTCTTATCTGATGATTTAATAAATTTAAAAAAGCCAGAAATAGTTAATTTTAGGAATAGTATAAATAATAAGGTCTTAGATTAGTATTGGCAGTATTTTTATTATTTATGGTTTCCTTAACTTAACTTATTTCTATGATCGGTGGAAAGCCGCTGCTTACATGCACGCAGGTGCAAAATCTTACAAGGTTGACCGCCACGATGTTCCTAATCCTACACGAGAGCACTCGTGGCGATGACACTAGTCAGGCTTCTGCGTTTAACGTCAGAACCCAAGTCGACGGTCCTTTCTTCCTTGTTCCTCATTGATTCACTTTTTAGGCAAGCTTACAGTAACCTGGTTAGCTCGAGTTTTTCTCACACAGCTTAGTCACCGAAGTAAGTCTGACACTAGCTTGAAATGCACGCTTTTGATATGTAGCTTAATCACTGAACTAAGTCTTACATCCATTTAAAAGACGCAACAGAACTTACTCTTCAAGCTTTATAGTTACTTTGGAGCACTTAATGAAAGGTGAATATTGTTATGTGCGAGAAGTTTTTATACTTTGGCGTTTAAGGAGGACACGTTAAGTTAGGGATCTGAATGACCAATCAGAGCTAAACTTAATTACCCTCGACTGACACGAGCCTAGTTGTATTAAGATAATTTCACAGTAATTGGTGGTTAAAACTGCTGATTTCTCAGATCTTACGTTAAGTACAAGTTGCTGTCAAAATTGCGTATGATATTTCTTGTGTACATCCACAGTAGAGAATGTTGAAATTGTTGATGAATCATATTATTTGGTGTACTGTTTGGTGTAGTGTTTGCAAAATCGATTTTGTAAGATGAGCGTTTTATAAGATTGTTTGAGGTTGCACGCGTAGTTTAAGTTTTGCGACAATATATTGTTTTAAAAGAAGTAAGTTATGTGTCACGTGATTGCAGAAGCAGGTATACTGCTCGATGGTTCAAGACCGCTGAGCTTTTGCTGTTTATAATTTAATAACAAAACTCTGTGTTTTGAAGTAATAAATATTAAGTATATGATATAGTATGTCACACAGCCTCTCCCATTTTTACTTAAAAAAAAGTAGAATCATTCAATAGTCGTGCACAGAGGCTCACGTACAACTTTATGAGAATGAAACTCTGTATTTTTAAGTGATAAATATTAAGTATATGACATGGGATGTCACAAAACTACTTAAGTTTTAATCCTGTGTTTTTGCTTTTTAGTGTAAAGAACTTGTCAAAATTTGTTTAATAAACGTTCCGCTACAACGTAAATTTTTGACTTTTGCAACAGTTCGAACAAATTTAAAACAATAGCTTTTTGGATATGATTTTGCACTTAAAAAGCTACTTCATGTTCAATAATTTTTATAATCAAACTTTTCATAAAATTGACATAAAATAAGTAAGTACACAAAAAAATACAAGTACATTTATCAAAAAGAAAAAAACCAACGAATAAAATAGAGATAATATTTTGACATATTAAGTAGTTATTCAATTGGTATACATTATATATATATATATATATATATATATATATATATATTCGTATTTGGCCATAAAACTCAATATCTTCAATTTTCAAAATATCTTGAGACATTTTCAGCAGGCAACCCTCCTAAGCCCATAAGTGCGTGGAGCAGCTACCACGTGTGCACCATGCGCACGCCTTAAAACTGTTATATCTCCGAGGAAAACTAACTTAAACACACTTTTAAGGTTGTTCAATGTTCGTTTTTAATTTTACTATAACTGTAAAAATTAAATCATACTAATACTTTTCATGTATGTTTGGTATAATTACTTATGAACGAATTCCTTAGCTCATTTTAATTGAAAAATATTGCTTCGAAGTGATTAAACAATTTTTTTAACGTCATTTGGGGCTACTATTCTAACTCATTGTAAAACTTTGCATAAACTAAAGATGCATCACCCTTATCAAAGACTTCCGTGTCGAAAACTTTGACGATGGGTCTTGAGGAAAGCTTATCAAAGATATCAGCTAGGTATCGCTAAAAATCTTAGTTGACAGTGTTTCTTGCAAAGAAACATAATATCACGGATCTTTGCATGGAAATCTCTGACTATAGACTACTTGTCGAGTTTATCAGAGGTATTAGCAAGGCATAGCTGAAAATCTGCCAGAACAGGTTATATCCAATAGTGTAAAGCATGAAATACGTATAAAACGTTATCTTTATATCGAAGTTTATCTTTATATATAAGGGTGATTCTGACGTGACGGATTCAGACGATGCTTTAAGTACGTATAGGTAACTGTTTATAGTCAAAATGCAGTAATAAATGCATCAAGTGCTGTGATTTAATTCTTTTATACCTAGGCCCTTGCTCTGCTAACACAAAGTTTATCTATTCCAACTGCGGGCACACGTTAAAGACTTAGGAATATTGTCAATCTTTAGTCACTTGTATCGAAAAGAAATTTTCACATAAAAATCAGCGTAGTGTGCATACGCTTTGGGTCTAAGATTAAGTCAAATAGTAGTATCCTACCTATCACGTTGGGAAACAAGATTGAGAGATTAGAGGTACCATGACTAGCAGGCATAATAAATTTGATACTCAGATTAACAGAATCATATTACTTTACACAATTGCCATGTTAACATGAGGATCACAGTCAAAAGTATTTTTGAATCATAAGCTGCGAAAATAAATTAAGATTAATTAATGGGTTGCAGGATTTGACATAAAGTATCATCACATTTTTTCTTATAAAATTACAATAGTTGTTTTATTTACGATTCTTAGCAATATCCTTATATTAAAAAAAAAACATTGTTTTGATTATTTTTTTAAAGAAAACTTGTAAAAATAAAAGGACATTTATGTACCGCTAGACATGGTGAGTTGTCTAGCAAAACTTGATCTTGTCTCTGAAAGTCAGTATTCATTGCTACAAGAAAAGGTTTAGAATAACGCAGGATCTACAAAAAGTAGGTTTTGGGAACTAGACAAGGAAGAGGTAGTGCAGTCAAGATTCAAGCTTACTATCCCTGTAAGTGAGAATGATTGTGAAAACTTATGTTCATGACCCTGATTATGTATTTTTTCAGATATCTACAGTTAAAAAATTATAAAGTTATTTATTTATTGATTAATTACGATAAGCACTTTCCCATACAAAAGGCTATTTTTTATTATCTAGGTATATGTCTACCTTACAAGAGAATAATACCAATGAGCTCCGCTGCTATCGACTAAACTGTAATAATCCTATATCGCACTTATTGATAGTCCAGAATGGTAGATGCACTTGACATAACCCATCCTGACCATATCTTTGCACATCGAACGTGCAATATTTATTGGCCATACTGCGCTGCGTCGTCTATCATACTAACCTTACAAGAATTGGTGACTCTAATTATCATTTTCTCTAAAACTGTTAATTTTGAGATTTTGTACTTATGGTAATTTTTGCTGAAAAAGGTATAAACTATAACATATTTTAATTTCAGAACATTTTATTGGGAATCACAACTTTATTTAATTGGTGCGGGATCATTTGGCGTTCTTCTAGAGTTTGGATTAAGTTTATTTGTGCATCTTGACTTTGTCTATTAGTTATGATTTTGACTGTTTGTGGTAAAAGTTCGGGTTCATATTATACGGAATCTCTTTCTATTTATATAGCTTGAGTTGTAACAGTTTCGAAGATGTTTGCATGGCTTTAACATGTTTTCATGACTTAGTGTAGCCCTCGTATGAATTATTCAACTTTGTCTTGTTCTAGTTGTGTATAGAATTTCTGATGTGTCCGACCATCGTGGAGGGTTGCTTTAATTTATTATTGAGAAATGCCTTTAACTCTATTAGGAAAGAAGATAACGTTTTTTTTTTTTTTTTTTTTTTTTTTGTTTAACGCCGCTAGTTTGCCCATTTTTTGATTCCATTATTTGTGGATCCAAAAATGTTTGTAAAAAATATTACTATTTCTTTGATTGTGTTGAAAGTTTTCTTTTTGGTGGAGAGTAATGCTGCTTCAAAAAATCGCATTTTAATTAATTTTGTTAAATTAAGTTCGTTTATTTTTTAAATGAAGTGGCATGCTTCTCTGCAGTCGTCTAAGAAAGTTGAGAGTAAAATGTTTGACCCGTTGTATATAGGTATCATTTTGATTGTGTCTTTTATAATGGGGGTCAGAGTTAAATTATTTATGCTATACAAGGTATTTATAGTTTAAAAAGGGGTTCTGGAGGTAGGCTTTTTAAAAAAAACTAGATAAATTATTAAGAGTAAAATTGTTGAAGTTATGATTTTGGGTAGCGTGCTGTTGCTTGAATGGTTATTGATTTTGTTTTCAGTTGATTATTGTCTAGTAAAAGTTGAGATTTAAAATTTGTTCTAGTAGGGTTAGTTAACTGTGTTGCTCTTATTTATGACGTAAGTGGAATGTTGAGGCACAGTTTACACAGTTGTAACACTCCAAATACGTACTATGTCTTAGATTTTTTAGTACGCATGTGCCATTTTGTACCACCAAAAATACGATGGAAAGGCGCGCAGCGTAAAATCGCAGAAAGCAAAATCAGCTGTTATGAATATTTTTGTTTGTTTGTATTTTTTTTGACTGGCAAATGAGTGTATGAAGCTTATTTCTTTATCAATGTGTTATATACTCAATATTTAGCTCAAAGAGTAATACTGATGTCATTTACAGTTTTGCATATTAATGTAAATTAGCATTTAAGTTTTTGCGAACTATACTACCAAGAACATGGCACTTGGCAAACACTTTTTAACATAGAGTGTTGCAACTGTGTAAACTGTGGTTGAGGTCAAATTCAAAAAAATCTTTAGTCATTTCTGTCATTTGTTGAAAGTTTACTTATTCCTTGGTTGATATTAGGGATGGTTTTATTTTGCTGAATGGCAGTTATTATATTTAAATGGCTCATAATTTGAGTTAGCAAGTCTTTTAAGATGTCAATTATTAATTTGTCGTGATAAACACTTGTAACGATTTCCGTTTTTATTATCACCGATAAGGATGCAGCTAATTTCTTGACTTTAGGAGCATTTACAAGATTTGTAGTGTCAGATAAATTTTTTTGTCCTATTTGTAAGTAAGTCAAACAATTTGATAAAGTTGTTTATTTTTTTGCTGGAAAAGTAAGTTCAATTCTGCTTTTGTGAGCTAGTAGAATTTTGAATGCGTCAGCGTTGCAGTTGTCTATTGTAAATATGTAAAAGGTAGTGGTTTGTTTTTTAGGATGAACCCCCAATTTTTTGCGTCGTAGCTCTTTGACGTAACTTCAGTGGGCAAATATTTGAATGTAGCGTACAGCGCGTGGACAGCAAATATATCTGTGTTGAGAAGTGTTTGCAGTGTAGTTAAATAATAAGGAGTAATTTACCAGTACCTTTGCGCGTAATTGATGATCAGAAGTTGACAGCTTTCTTGCGATGGCCAGTAAATTAGATTGCGTGTTAAGCCGGTAAAATATTAAAAGAAATGGAAAGCTTAATTAAATTGTGAGCAAAACTTGTTACATTGGTACGTAAATATTATAACGATAATTTGAACAATACGATGGACGTTTAATAGTACAACTCACTTTAGTTAATACCCGCTACTTGCTTGTTGATTGGCTGTTTCTCAAGAAAAAAGGACGAGCTCACAAGGCACGGATCTATGTAAACCTTAAATTGGATCGATAATCAGGGGTGGGACATATGGTGAGTCAAGGAGTGGAGGTAAATTTGATTAACATATTCTTGCAAAAGAGAAGCAGCTGCAGACCTAGTTCAGACGTGGAATTTGGTGGATTAGGGAACAGGAATAGCTGGTGAGCATGCGATCGATCGAGCGTACGTTAGTATTGATCCGTGGGTATGATCTCTAGGTGAGAGACACCATATGTTATTTTTTACCGTCCGTGGGTAGACGTAACTAGATGTGACAATGTTATTCGAGGTGAGCCGCGGCTTGTAGCACCGAAGAGCTCGTACAGTTGTGAATGAAGTGGCTTAATGTGAAAAAACATCAAGTGGAGATAACTGGAAGTAAGACCCTAGCCACTGGGCCCACCTTGAATAGCACAATATAAAGATGTTCTTTATGGTACAGTTCAATACTATTGATAAAGGGAAAGAAAGCCTGAACACTTACATTCATACGAATGCTATCGCCTACGCTTCTGCATTTGTAAAAGAGAACGTAATGGCTTGTGCCTGAATATAAGCTTGGACACTACACTATTAGGTTAAATAAAATACAAAAGCACTCGTAAGGAGGGAGAGATATAATGGAACAAAGCCCTTTATACATCATCTTATAATAGAGAATCACCTTATCTACTACTTGAGAAACTAAGGTAGCTCATAGAATAGAGTAATATTTCTTCATCCACTAATTTAAGGTGAGAGCAAGAAGCCACTTATAAAGCAACCAGAGTAGATAGCTATTTATGCAGACGAATGCATATAACTAGCCAGCCTGGCTGGTAACACTTTGCATATTTACGTGTAAGCCATAGCAATTAAAGGTAAATTTTTATGGTCACGAGTGGCAGGAGAACAAAGCATCATTGGTAGATGTATATACTACGGGTAAGATCACTGGTCTTGCTTGTTTTTATCTCTACCTCTAACCCGAACTAAAACCGACCGGGTGGTACAACTAAACAGGTAACACAATAAATAGTAGTACTTATAAGTAATGTTAGTCGTAAAATATTACAGATAACATTTCCATAAAGGAAAGGAACTACTTACTACTATTGTATCCCAGTAAACGCTTGCTTCTTACGAAAGCCAGACTCATAAATTGTCTTGAAAAATAACATAAACTAACATTTGTCCACTCTTGCTATCTTTGGCCTTTATAATACTTGATTTCTGCTACTTTTCTCTACTTTTTATGCTATTCTCAGTCTTTAATTATACGAACAATACTGAATTTTAAGTTTAATCGTCAGTGCAGTAAAGTTTAATACTGAAAAATTGATCTGGCTCAGTGTACTTAGATTAGTGACCTAGTATATGTAGTGCGAGGACTAGACGCGTAGGACCACAACCTGGGGTGAGAAAGTGTAGACACCTAAAAACAAGCAGCAGTTTTAGTGGTATAGCAAAGGGAAAGGGAAAACAATGCAGGAGCTAAAGAGCGAGCACAGGAGTTTTAGTTTTAAGAGAATTCCCTTTAGAAGAAGATTCAATAAATCTAGACGGCTGCCAGTATCTAGATACAGGTCATTTTTTGATTTACGGAAGAAGTAAGGCCATTTGCCATTTCGACTTCAAGCCTTTCACCTCTGTTTGGTTTTTTATTGCTGGTGTTTATAAATAGAAGGGGTTGTTTAGGTTAGTGAAAAAAATGAATTTAAGTTAAAAGACTTTGAAAACTCAAGTTTATTTATCACTGAATTTTGAGTTTGTGAGTTGTCGTCGTGATAAGCTTCCGTCGCTGAAGCAATAAATCCCTCGTGGAGCTTATAAATGCGGATAGTAAAATGTTCAATTATGATAAAATAAAATAGGATAAATATGTAGAAACGCACAATTCATCTGTAGGTGGTGTTATCGGTACAACGGAACAAGAAATATCATTTGTTGCTTTAGATGATCAGCCCAATACTCTTTTTGTTTAAACTTTAAAGCCAGCAAATAATGTTAGAAAAAAGACGCTTAAGGAAAAATTATAAGCTTAAACTCATTGATTTAGTTTATAAACGAAGATGATTTATATTTTCCCAGTGATTAACCTAGTAAAATAATATTTTTATTATTGGTGTCTTAAGTACTGATATGAAGGTACATATTATCACCGAACTCTTTGAATCTTATGATTAATATGACATTATTCCTGATCCAATGATTCGTCCAAAGTATACATTTACAGCTGAGATAAAAGTTGTGAGTGCGTTTATTGTGCCATACGGTAGTAATTTTGCACTTACTTGTAACACATCCCTGTAACACAAGCTGGGTGACGTTCTTATAAATGACAGAACATATGAAATCAAGGTTTGCAATTTATTTAAAACTTATCTTCAATTAGTGATACGGCATGCGTGAGGTACATTTCTTTTTATGCCTTCTAAAATGATTCTTCACCGACAACATTTGATAATTGCAACAGACATTTAGTCTTCGGCCTACACGTCGAATTGTTTACAGAGTAACAGGGTTGGAAAGTACAGCCATATTTTAATATTTTGGGTGAGTTGACAAGTAAATTTAAAAAAGTAGGTTTTTAATTATGATAGAGTTTCTATATTTCAAATTTGTTTTAAAACGGTCTTTTAATGATGAAGACGACAAAACACCAAAAATAGAAGATCTTATTTATGCATTCGATCAGATACAACTATATATATAGACCCTTGATATTGTAATGGATGTACTATTCTAATTTGAAAAGACATTAATTAATGTATACATCGGTAGTAGTAATCATAAAAACGTACTTTGAAAATGTACTTTTCCGTCTTGGGTCATTCTTAATTTACACATTTATAATTGTAGTACGTCTTTTTTGCCTTTAATAGCAACATCGTAGTTTAAAGGTGATGTATGTATTGATCTCTCAGTTCTATTGTAATGTACGCAAGTTAAGTAAGTTAGTTACTAGCTGAATTATTCTTCAAAAAGATGTCATACGTGCTCGTTGCAAAACTAATGTGTTGGTAGTATGTATAGAAATCTATAATTTATTAATTGTATGTCTAAGTTAAGGTAATAAATAAAAAGTTTTCATGATAAACACTTTGATAAAAACATAGAATTTTATTTATTTTATCATAAAATTAAAACCATTTCCAAAACAAGATGACATTTGAATAAATTTTAATGAATGCCAAAAACTAATATAGCACGTATTACATGAATATATAAATTAAATGATTCTTCACTAGTTTTAGGTGTATCTACGGAGCCCACATACATTTATTGACTAACTTAGCAAGTTCTTCGCTTTTGCCTATATTTGCTACGCTTTTTAACCTCGTCTTGGTCAATAATTTGCATAATTCGCAAAACTGTTTTTTGTTTGACTTTAAGATAGTATACATGTTACAACCTTTTCCAAATGGATTTATTACCCAAGCAGAGCCCAAGTTACCTGTTTAGTTGTACTACCCGGTCGACTTTAGTTGGGGCTAGGGGTAGAGATAAAAGAAAACAAGGCCAGTGAACTAGCCCGTAATATATACATCTACTAAGGATGCTCTGGTCTCCCACCGCTCATAACCATGAAAATTTCTCTTCAGTTACTAGGGCTTATTTTTATTGTGTAAAATGTTACCAGCCAGGCTGGCTAGCTAGCTACATGCATTTATATGAATAATCTATCTACTTTGGTTGCTTGGTAGGTGTTGCTTAGGTACTTTTGTACTACTATGACTTAATACACTTGTACAAGGGTAGGAACTCTTTACTCTCCCTTAACCATGAAAAAGTGATGCAGTACTAGCCTAATTTATCTATTCAGAAAAACACTATATCTTGTTAAAAAAGCTACTAAGGCCTGAAAAAATAATTTTTATAACTTTCTGAAAGTAAAACAGAATCATAAAGGTACATTATTAAAGATACATCAAATTATATAAAAAGATAATTTTTATTTTAAATAAAATACCTTATCCTAGTAGTTATAAAAAAAAAAAGATAACAATAGCTTAAAAGATGGAAGTAACGATCGCATACCGTTTCTTTATTGTTCCTGTTGCACCATAATCTTAAACAGTTACAAATGACAGCATAAGTTAAAAAGGAAAATAAAAATTTAGGCAATAAAAACAATTATGGCTTTAAAGAAGTCAACGAAAACCTTCAAGTGCATAAAATGATTAAAATTAGTCAATATACAAGAATATCTAGGATTATTTTATCTTCATAACTTGCTCTTTTGTCACGATTACAGATATAACGGTATAATATACTAGATATTTTAAAAGCATAACTATTTAAAAGTTGAAGGATATTTTTTTATCATCCTGTCTGTTTTTGAATCATTATATCTGTAATATAAAAATCTCCCTAAAGTTTCCAATAGTCATGCTCCAAAATCACCCACTATGTGATATTATAATGTCTGTAATACAAAACTATCTGTTAAATTCGCTCATTTTTTCTATACTATGAAGCATTATGCACAAGAGGTACATATGAGAGCACAGGTAAATTTACCAATTTTGTCATCAAAGCCTTGATAAACATTTTTTTGATGATTATGTTATACGTCAATGTTTTTATTCGATTAGTAAATTAATTTATGTTGAAATTTTTCAGCTATGATGCCTACATAGGTGATATACAATGGTGCTTATTACGTTGGTGTTCTATCAAGTATCATACATAAGCCAAAAAAATTTCAAAAACTAGGTCACCCAAAAAAATTGTATTTTACAAAGTTACTAAGCAAAATGTGTAACTTCCTATCCAAGCAGATGAACTTGGGTGTTTGTGTATATGCAAATTAATAAAAAAATCAATGTTTTAACTTAAGTGTTTGATAAAAGTGGCCAAAAAAGGCAAATAGTTCTCCCATGCATAAAGGTTGGAAACAACTCACTCGTTCTTAATAACAAAAAGCATAAAAAAAGAATATGCAAAGCGATTTGTTATCATTAAGTACTTGGGATATTTTAGGTACAGAGAATAGTTATTATTTATGTTGTTAAAATATATTATTTGTGATCACATGCAAAATAAAAATGAAATTTCTTTATTTTTACTGCTGTTATATTTAGTAAATTAGTACAGTGTTTTCAATAATGTTTATTTAAAATACTGCACGCCACATAAGTGATGTGTCAAAACAGTTTTATCATTTCCCACCATTCCTTGTTATTTAAATTTGTCTGTTGTAACAATTGACTTTAAAATAAGTATTGGTAACCTTATTTTGCTCAAGCTTGTTAAGCCAAGAAAAGTTCAGAATCTAAATACATAGTGCTTGTACAAAATTTTTTATTGGGGGTTGGCACGAGGACATAGACGAAAAGAAATAAAATATCGTAAAAAGAAGAGAGAATGTTAGAGGCTGATAACTAGTCTCGTACTGTTTTTTTCTCTCTTTTGAGAAAAAAAAATTATTAAAATTTTAAAGCAACTCAGGCAAAAATTACTATTTTGTACAATAAATGGGATGAAAGCTGACAAAAAAATAATTATTACTTGTAATAGTAAAGATTATTGATTTAACAGTAAAAATTACAGTTTAAATAATTAGAGTTTTAGTTATAACAGTAAAAATTATCGTACATGGACGGTAAACTTTAAAGTTGCATTGTAATGCGTTTGCATCCGTCACGTTCTTACAGTCCTGATTCTGGTAAACGGCAGAGAGCTCACACACACCAGTTTTTTACCGTACTGATCCTGCTCAGTGGTAGTGCGTTTGTGTACTTTCTAGAGCAATAGTGTGTTTGCGCATGCTACAATCTTTTCTTCTGCTAATAATATACCTGCAGCTCTATTCAGGTCATGCAGATAACGTTATCGATCTCTATGATGCTCAAGTACAATAGTGGAACAAGCATGCTGATTACATTTTTATCCTATCTATGTAAAGGTGAAATGGGGTAAACGGTACAGTTATTGACACCTTAAGGTAGTGATTGACCCCTGTATAATTTGTATATCTATATATAAAGGCTCCGTTTAAAAATGCATGTGGTGGTCAATCACTATCGGGGGGTCAACAACTGTACTCTTTACCTATGTAGTGTTGCATCTTCTACGTCTTAAGTTGCATAACGGTAACATAATTACATTTTACTGATACATTTTACGGCTAAAAAACTTTTTCCTGTATTCATTACCATTTTTAATAGTGGTAAAAGAATGAAAGTAACTGTGTTTATTGTAATCTTTAGTAGCAGGAATTATATGATTATCTAATTAAGTTGCAACTAGATAAAAAAATTATGGTAATGTAAATTATCACTGATGTTAGATTAGCTGTGGCAGAAGAGCACACCCCGAGCAGTTAAAGACCTGGGAATCTATTTTGAGATCGTTACGGTAGAAAATCTATATATCGACCCAGATCGTTACGGTAGAAATGCGCCTCTTGATCAGTGAAGGTCTAAGAGTACTCATAAGATAAATCTTTTAATGAGGGAGGCTGAGACTCCCTTGGTAAGAAGCTGTATTTAGATAATAGTATGCAAGCAAAGTCTTTTTCTGTAGGCCTAACATAGCAGTTATTGATATTAATTAAAACCCTACATTTGTCTACTATTCCTTGTTTTTAATTAAATATAGTTCGATCAACTGTTCGTTACAAGGTGGACATTATGCAGGATTTTAGATAAAATTTTTGGAAGAGCCATGATAAGTTAATGTGTATTTTAGTAGCACAAATTTAATACGTTTGTGACACTTTTAGTAGTAACGAAAACAATATATTTTTCCTTCAAGTTTTGACGAACCATAGTTAAATTACTCAAAAGTTGCTCGTTACAGCTGAAAAATGGTATTTTTTCTTGAATCCCACAAATGTAGACTTATGTTATCATAATTTTCTGAAATTACAATGAATTATTCAATTTGCAACATACGTAAATCAGAAGAGTTGATGGCTGTTGACATTTTAATTTAAAACTACAAATTTTGATATAAAAAAAAAATTAATAAAATTTATAATGACACTTAACTCTACAGTTGCGATTGAAATTTTTCGGTTATGTAAGTTGTTGTACTACGAAGACTCTATGAGAGTTATCCAGAGCACAATCTTTTGTGAATCTGGGATATGGGTCAGAAAACCTAGAGACTTGTTACGAACAGTTTGCTCTGAAGCGATTGTCAACGTATTTTAAATTTTCGAGTTAAGGTCTTTTATATTTTTAAGTAAATTTGTTTCTTACGTATAAAATTTAGCACTGGATGAATGTGGACCATTTCATTTTACACAATTATAAGTTTTAATTATTCTGTTTTATGGGAGTATTGAATACCCATGCAACATCATTTATTTGTTTGTTTATTTGAATTGTATAGTACAAACTTTCAATTTTTACGGTGAAAGTATGTTCCAGATTATATCCACATTTAATCTAGTGTAAAATTTAAAAAACTTGTATAGTAAAGTAAGAGAAATCTATTCAAATGAAAATGACAAAGGGTGTTACGTTTTAGGGGATTTCGTTGATTTAAGTAACTAAAGGCAGTAGTCTGTAATAACCTACTATTACTAAGAGCTGCTCTTCATTGTCAATAGTAAACTGCATTTTTTAAGTGATAGTTATTTTAAAATTTTCATTTCTTTTTACGAAGTGAATTTTTTTAGCGACAAGCAGAAAGAGTAATTTCATAACTGCTACATGAAGATGTAGGATAGTAAGTGAGGAGAGGTGCGTGAAGCAATATTTTATTGCGGTGAGAAAATTCATCTTACGAACTTTTTCTTGATAAATTGTAAAGATAAATGTGGTTCAATATTAATTTATTTGTTCAAGTCTTTTTTAACAATGATTTAAGGTAAATAGAACTAGTAAGCGATGTAAATACTTCTTGGGACTGCTAGTCTAGACGTACATTGCCTATTACTTTTGCTTTTTTCTCTTGTTGACTACGTACTGAGTTTTATTGTTATGGTGACAACCATTTTCATAAGACTAACTAAGTAATACTGTAAGAATTAAAGAGTTGTAATAGAACTTTTTTATATTAACACAATATTTAAAAAAAAATTTTGTCTCATTTTATCTACTTAAAATACAATATACATTACCCAAAAGATTTCTTTATTTTTAATAGACAAACAGCAAGAACTTGATTTACCGTCCCTACGCATTGATGATACGATATTTGGTAGTAAGGATGCTCGAATATCTAAGAAAAAAGATAGAGTTCAACGGAGTCCTGCTGCCATGTCACATATTAGTGGTGTGAAACGGCCACTGACCCACACTAACAGCTTCACTGGTGAGCGAGTACCACTTTATGGTGTGGAAACACCATATGAAGAAGATCTTGGCAAGGTATGACTGCTTATACCTTATAACCGTTTATTGCATTAAAAATATTAACTATTTAGATTTTTAAATCAGAACTTGTATTTTTCAATTTACAAATAAAACAGGTTTAATTACAGAATGGCTGACACAGATTTGTATGACAATGAAGCATACTTGCCATTGTGGTATAAATAATAATGTGTTTGATTATTATATTTTAATCTCTGATAATGAATTAGTAAGGTCCATAATATTACACGTACACACACGTATATATGGGTCATTCAACTGAAAACGGGATATTTCGAGGGCCAGAATGGACAAATACTTAAAACAGGTTTTTAATTTTTCTAAAACAATTTTTGTATTATTTTGGACCAAAGTTAGCTAAAATTTTTTGGGCCTTGCTGGATCTGAATAATGAAAATTTTTCTAGTTTTTTTTATTGTATTTTTTAAGAATAGTAGCGTTGTATGTTAAAAAAATCATCTTAAGATAATGATTGAACCACTCACAGTAAAAGTTTTTCTGTATCCTTGAACTTTTACGAGGTTATAAGTCTCTTCTATTATATACTACATTATCTAAGTCGATGATAAAATAGTGCACAAGGATATGATGCGATTCGTTAAAAAAAAGGAGCGTTGCAAGTTCGAAAAATCATCTTATAATTATGATGATAGCACTTACAGTGAAAGTTCAACTTTATTCTTGTCTTCTACACTGTACTGTGTTCCTAATATTATGAACTATACTGCTCCAGGTGATAAGTTAAGACTCAGTAAAGATAAAATGTGTATTATATCAATACGGTATGGCGTTACAGGCTCTTAGCAAAAAAAGGAGCGCTATGGGCTCTTATAAGATCGTCGAAAAATCGATGTTGTAACGCACCAAAAGCAAATTTAGCTTTACCACAACACTTTTATTGTATAAAAAACAGCTTAATTTGGACTCACCACCTTCTGAGTCAATAACCGAAAACTTCAAAAAGTTACATAACATTCTTAAGCGTTACGGGCTCTCAGAGCTGATTTTGGGGAGACACGATCTTAAAATTTGCAAGCATGTAGAACTGCCTTAATCGGGAGGATAAATCAAAGAAAATTCCAGCAACATCCTCTACCTTTGTTAAATACAAAACACCCTAATATAAATACCAATATTAAACTGCATGCATTTTAAAAAGTGTCTTCCATTGAAATTTTCAGATTGCGAATTTATAAAATTTTGGTCCCGCAACTTTAACAGCAGCCAACTCTTGGATAACATTTTTTTTAGGCTGTCTTAAATGCATGAAAATGTTGAGGTCATTGATCAATTTAAGATCCCATATCGTAGAAAAATTAGAATCCCCCAGTGTTTAAGCCCAGGTGTCATCAAAACTGCAAATTTTCGAATGAGACATGAGCCCATAACGCTAGTTTAGCCTTTTTTTTACATCTCAAACCAAAGAAATACTTCTTTATGGTCTGAATTCTAATGTACGTAAAAAAATGAGCATTCCTTGAATAATTAAGAAAATTTTAGATTAATATTTTCTATAAAGGCTTTGTAATCGACTGAAACATGAAATATGCTATTTTCGATAGAATTACATTTATATATACATATATGCTAAGTAAACGAGACTTATGGAGACTTCTCGTGCTTTAAAGATATATATTATTAAGATGGTGGAATTGTACACATGACTGCATAATTCTTCATTTGTCCACATAATAACACGCCCCCATGCATATGATTTTTCACATAAGTCACCATTTTGAAACACACACACACACACACACACACACACACACACAAATGTATCATATACAATTGTTGAATTTTGAAGTTTTCAATATTTCTAGGTGGTTGATGCGCGACGCACGCAGGGGGACGAAGCTTTACTAGTATATATATATATATATATATATATATACACTAGTGAAGCTTCGCCCCCCTACAAGCATCGTGCACCAACACCAAAGAAATATTAAAAACTTTCAAATTCAATAACCTTACATGATTTACATTTAATACCTACAAAATAATGGACTTGCAAGATTTATAATTCATTGTTTCTCAGTTTGTTTACTTTTCTTAATTCTGTTTCTGATATTCCAATGCACTTTCAATATACGAGTAACATACGTTTTCGTATAACAATATTTTATTACATGATTAATCGAACTTATACTTGGAATTCAACTATTTACAGATGAAAATTTTATTCTAAAGGCTTTTTTGTAAAAAAAAAATCTGCATAACTGTATCATCGTATAAATTAAAATGTTTGGTGATTAATATTTAATAATATTATTACATAGTAGCAATATGGTATTTAAAAGCTGTCCTGTTATTCAATTTTGTAGAATTAATTTCTTACTAAAATGCAAGGTTTTAAAGATAAATGTCAAAGTTATATTATCCATGAAAAATTTCGTAACGTGAGCATTTCCTTTTTTTTAAATGTAAGAATTAGGAAATACAGTGCCCTAGCAGGTAAGTATTTTGTATTTTTTCCCTTGTTAAAAGTCTGATTTTTAAGACGCATTCTATATATTTAAAAAACTATCAGAAATTTCTTAACAAACAATGTTTTTAATGTTTGCTTGGATCTTTGAATCATTTTGTATAAATATGTGTTCTCAGGATTTTTACATCTTGATACCAATACGTACAGTTGGCCATGAGAAAACAAAAGTCTTTTGTAGTTAAATCTTAATTCATTAAAACTTTAACCTTGTGACTTATTGATTGCCATGAAAAAATCTAGAGCTATTGAAAACAGTTTTCTGTGTATAATAAACGGTAAAGATAAATTATTACTGGTATTTAACATGATTCTTGAAATAAAAACTTTAGTACCAGATTCTTACCAACTATTTTTTCTCCTTCTTAATTATTTTTTAATAATTTTGTCATACGTTGTCTAGTGCTATTATACAAGCTTTGGAATATACTTAAGTTTCTTAGTAACATAACAATATCATTGACTTTCAAATTTGTAACATTAGGTGGTAATTCTTTATGTATATTTTTTAGAGCTTCCATAGAAAAATTTATGTATGTATTATCATCAGTGCGATCACTACCTCTGTATTTTCATAATCTATGCTGTAAGAATTGCGTTTCTTTCTTTAATACTATTTAAAATTTTATTATTTAAAATATACGAAAGTTCGTTATAATCTTACTTTAATTAATTTTATTTTACTTAACGTTTACAAATTACTTTGGTTATGCAGCTATTTATGCCATCTCCATGAATTTGTTTACAAACATCAACGGTTTTCCATCCCTGGGGAATTTCAAGAGACTCTATCGTTTGATTTCCAATGTCTATTAACAATAATAAAAATCTTAAATCTGTACACTGCATATTACTTTTGAATTTTATAGTTTCACATAAATAAATGCTTTATAGTTTTAGTTATTATAGAGCTTTTACACTCATGCTTTATTTGTATGGAAGTATTTGTCTAAAATTGACTCCTTAAATAAATAATTTTTCACCGAATGAAATACTTTTATCATATAAATTTTTTAAAATTGTATCCACTTTTTGAAAAGCTTTTATCATTTAAGCTTTGTACCGAAGAATTACATTTACTTAACGTAAATTTTTTTTATCAGATTCGAATTCAAAAAAGAAGTTTCAATGTTATTCGAATCAAATAGTAATCAAAATTTTCCATGACTTGTTCTTTTTTAAGGTAATAAAACTAAAGCAGTTTCTCCTGAAGCCATAGATATATCCTTCTTCTTTTTAAATAAAAAATAAATAATTATAAATTTGTACAAAAATGTTTTGAAAAATCTCCTAAGCCACTAATGAAATATTATTTTGTGTCACTGTTAATAATTTTATTGAAAATTGTTTTTTTTTTAAATAGTATTTAAGTTGATAAATGAATGCTTAAAATCTAGTTTCAAATCTATTACAGTTTTATTGTGCTCAATATCGTAAGACTTAACCGTTTCATTTGGCTCTGGTAGTCCATAATCTTTACATAATTTTTCTTCAGATTTAAGGATTGTATTTAAATGGGATAGTTTGTTTTTTTTATTGTCTATAAAATGTTTAGTGAAAAATTTGTTAAAGTGATCCTCAAATAGATTTACCAGAAACGTCTTTCGATATTAAAACGATGCAAATAGTTTTCTCAGTTAATGTGGTAGCATAACGTTACAAGCTTTTTTCATTATTTTATGTGTTTGAGAGTCGTGTTCAACTTAACCTAAAGCAATAGCTCTATCTCTTAAGGTACTGTAATGTATATTATCAACTGTTTCTAAACTTTCAAAAGATTTAGCTACACTGGCGCTGTTCAAAGTTAATAAAAAAAAAACACTCCGAGTTCTTAGGTGACACTATTTTTCGCCACTCTATTGTTAAATTTTGACCAACTCTTTCTCTTTCAACGCAAGTTTTTGCGGTCAAATTCAATCAGTAAAATCCTGAAATATTCACATACCTAGTTTTCTGTGAAACCATCTGTTTTATTTAATTTGAACCAAGCCATCACTGCTGTTTCAGAGTTGTCTATAGCTTTAAACACATTTTTCTTTTGAAAAATTAAATTGTGTTTATTTTCAATATTACTAGTGAATTAAAGACAGAATGACCACGTATGCACAGAAAGAGCTCTTGCAATGGCCATGCTGCTTTCATGCGGCCTAAATAGTGGTCATCTACAATAGTGGCAAATCTACATAACCTGATATCTTATCAAAAATTACTATATGGTTTTTTTTATCACTTGTATCTGTTTTAGTTATTTTACGTGATGCTCTATCTTCTTCTTCATAAATAAAATTAGAAATATACTTCATACTTCAAATAGATGCACAGTACTCGACATTAATGTGGCAATTATATTTGTTTAACAAAAATAGATTGTATGGACTACCATTAAATTATCAACTGAAATTTTTCATTGCTATTTTTAATTCTATATATGTGATAATCACATCTATTGTTAGTTCTTTTTTTAATTGTGTATCTATTTTTGTAAAAAGAGTATCATTAATAAGTTTTTTTTGGACTTTTTCGTTCAAATTTTTTGATGACTGGTAAGACATGATGTATCTTTACCGTAAGGTCCATTAAGCATATGTTTAATAACTAAATTTTGTATTTGTGAGTTAAGTGGAATTTCGGCTGAAATATATTTATCCATGTCTATAGCAGTAAATGATTTATTGTTTGTATGCAATGTTACAACAATATGAGAATAAGGTAATTCTCTTTTTTAAAATTTAGTGGTATAAACGTAAGCAATAACTTTTCTGAACACATTGTGTTTAGCTACATCGTCTTAAATTAGCTTTGATTTTGTTTAAAATAATCTAACAGTTATATTTGGTATATCATTCAGAGTTGTACCTTCAGGAAAGTTTTTTCAAATTGGCCTTATTTCTAACCATGTAGGGTATATGTAACGGTAATAAAAAAAAGGTCGTCCAAGCTTTTACGTTATTACCATTGCATCTTGATTATGTTATTCTACAGCTTTTTATCGTAATATATGCATGCAAAAAAAATTGTTGCTTTAATCTTTCAGCATAGAGTATTTGACCAAAAACTTTACGATTTGATCGATAAGAAAGTCAATATAAGTAACATCAGAGCAACGTAAGACTTTCTGCTTATGTTCAAAATTTTTGTCTCTCTTATGTACTTCATTCTACATCTCCTAATAGAAACAATAAAGGAATTACCATAGGATTAAAATGCTGTATCCTGCATACAGCATCGATTATGCAACCTATAAGGGGGTTGATAAATTAGATGATAACATTAATATAAATTTTCTCCCAAAAATGTTAAACAGTATTCGTGAAGGCTTGTCAATTAATAAACTTGAATTAAAAATAGGTAGAATAGTAATGTTGATTCAAAATATAAGTATAGAAGACAGCTAATGTGTAACGGTACGCGATTACAAATTACTCAATTTTTAAAGTATAACGTAGAAGGCGAAGTAGGTATGGGAGAAAAATTTCGTTATGAAGTTTTCATTTTAATAATTTCATTGAATACCAAAACTTTCTTATCATTATCTTTTATTTTATATACGAAACTATTTTCATTAGTTGTAGCATTTGCTATGACTATAAATAAGCCTCAAAGTCAAAGTTTTGATAATGTGACATTATACTTGAAAAAACTTTTATTTTCTTATGGTCAATTAAACGTGGTTTCCTCAAGATGCAAAAGTTATACATAGTTAGTAAAATTTTTATTTAAATTAATAGAAAAACCATTTTTAATATTAAGAATGTAGTATGGAAAGAAATTTTTAATCATAAATAATGATGTTTTTAATAATAACAGCATGATTTACAACTTCTTATTGTAAAGACAAAATTTATTACCTTACAATATATTCTGTAAATGTATATTGTGTTTATCTATTGTGCCAATTTCAAAATTAATTTAAAACAGAATAGGAATATACCTAATTCTTTGTGTTTTAATAGGGTTTTCTAAGTTAACCAAAAAAATAAGTCATCTTGATGCAAAGCTTCCATGGTTTTAATTAATAATAAACTAAATGTAATTTTTTTTCAAAATAAGATAAATCATAGTGATTTAGAAGTAATGTCTTAAAATAATTTAGCAATAAAGCAGATTGAAAGTAAAGGATTAATATACATACGACATAAACATATCTGTACACACATCAAGATCCGGGAAAGATCTCTGTCAGATTCCCCAAAAGTAGTGTGTTGGGGGGAGGGGGGAGTGGAGCCTCACAAACAATTACGTAAAATGAATGTTGATAGTCTGGGAAAGGATGTGGGGGTTTTAAAAAAAACTGCGATGAGTCAAAATAAGGAAAACAATGAAGAATTTTTACATTATTTTGTAAGGGGCAGTGAGGGTAGTATAAAGGGCTGTGGGGGAGCGTGTGGGGGTTATGTTAAATTCTCAGCCAAGATAAATATATTATATATACATATGTATACATATATTCCTTTCTTCCCCCTGCACGCTTCGCACACCGATCCCCAGCATCAAAAGTTAAATGTTTATTTGCGTTAATATCAATTAACTTGGAACTTTTTTATCATACATTTATTGCATTCTTCTAAAGTATTAAGAAATCATGAATGTTCGGATGAATTTGTTAAAGTACTTTTCACGAAGTATAAAAATTATTATTTAAAATTTTTATGTACATACTATATTAATATTTAATGAAATATTATAAAAATCTGCTTATAATATTTCATTTTTTCAAAATACACTTGAATCAACATTTCAAAATGAATTATATCAATATAATGCCAGAAAATAAGACAAACAGAACAAGTACTAAGATCACACGCTTCTCGGATTTGTTTGATGACATTATAATTAACTTCTTTAATAACAATATTTGAACAATTTAAAATTTAAATCGTAGCTTTAAACTTGATCTATTTTTTGATAAAATGAATAATTCAAGTCATTATAATATATCGATGGTTCAGAGGAAGACGATTCCAGCGTGACCTAACCCCATTTGAAATAACACGGAGTGACGTCACGCTGGAATTGTCTTCCTCTCAACCATCGATATAATATTTTCAAAATCTAACAAAAAATTTAACTCATGATATCTTACGGAAATCATTTGTAAAAAAAAGAAGAAAAATCTATCGTAATTACGATAAAAGTATTGATAGAAAAAAAAAAATTTTAATTAAATGCCTCGCAATACTACAACTAAAAGACACCAATTTAATGAGAAAAACTTTGGATGAATCGTATAATATAATGATTAATTATCATTCAGAAAAAAATCTTTTCTAAAAATAATAAGAACTCCAATGCTAAAGAAGTAAAGTAATATTCAAACAAAAATTAACAATTTGTAAACCGTGGAGCATTTAATAAAAAAAGCCTTGTGGTAACTTAATAGTCAATTTTACCGAACCTAAACAGTTTAATAACTCCTTGGATCATAGTTCATATCAAAGAGGTGGGAATAGATTATTTATAATTTCATCCCTCTTTTTAATTTATAAGAAACTTTTTTATTTTAAAACAAGATTTAAAAAAGTTCAAAATATCACGGAAACCTTAAGCTTTTATGTGAACTTTATTTTTTGGAACAAATATTTCAAAAATCTGAAAATTCTTAAAATTATTTTAAATATTGATTAACTCAGAAATTATTGGTCCGTAAATTGAGATACAAGACTTTGTAGATATAATAAATCAAATTTTTATACTTTGGTGATTGTTAAAATGATTTGAAACTAAACATTACATTCTTAGGAACGGTGAATTTGGGTGTATTTAAGTTATTATGTTATTAAAAAAGTGGTACTAAAAGAAAACTATGAAATAATATATATATATATATATATATATATATATATATATATATATATATAATTTAATCTAAAATAAGAAAGAAGATTGAGTGTAAATAAGTAAATAATACATTTAAAAATAAAAATCTGAATCAAATTATAAATGGTACAATAAATGAAAATAATACCTTATGAGTAAATTCTGCATTTAATAATAAAATTATTTATAAAGGTACATAATAACTAGCAGTAGTTTGGCTGGAAAAAAAACAAAAATCAACGTGCTATCAGGGAAAAGTTCCTCTTCGTCCGTTAAGTAAGTATAATTCAAAATTAAAAGAACTTTTACTTTATAATGAAGAATCATGAATACTTATCGGGTAGTACAATAATGTGTTCGGTTTTAGATCTTTGATAATGAAGGAAATAAAGCACTAAAGAACACTTATAGAAAACATTTAAATTCAAGGACAGCATTTTATGCTGCACAGAACACATTGAATTCTTGTCCTTATAAGAAACTAAAAAAAATTCAACTGCATATACATTACATGTGGTGATAATAAAATGGCTATCGATCTGAAGCTCAAAACCATGACTAATAGTAAGATTCCTGAATAACGTATCAAATCTTTGAAAAAAATTATGAAGGCAAATCCAATAAAAAAAGCATACAAATATTAACATCAAATCACCATTAAAGAAAAGCTACAAAACTAAAAAACGATTTTTTTATGAAAAATCGGCCAGAACGATATACGTACAATGAACCATTGACCGCAGAATGTAGTGCTATCGGTTTTTAAATAAACCATAATATTTTATTGATCCTATGGTTTTTCAAATATTTTTTTTGCTTGAAGAGATTTAATATAACGTACCAATTATTTTGAAAAAAAAAATTTTAATAAGAACATAAAACTGAACATTTTATTATTCTTAAAGACTGTCACAGACCAAACAAAGCACGTTTTATTCCATTATTTTATGAGGGATGGCTGACTCAACAATTTTTATACATTCTGACATCGTGATTGAATATAAGCGTTTGAATAATTTAAGATGTAATAAGAAAAAATTAAGAATTAAGTTCTATCAAAGCTTATAAGACGCAACTGTTAATAGTATATCCCACATTTTCAAACATATCGAGACAAAGGGAAAATTTGGTAATTTTTTAGAACTTCCTTCCACTCACGTTGGAAGTTCAAGATAGATGCAGGGAATTTATTAAGAAGCAAAGTCTCTAGGGTTAACGTAAAAATGCGTGGGGGCTGTTGGCGATTTTAGGAAAAACTGCAATGTGTCGAAATAAGGGAGAAAATAATGGGTATGTACCTTATTTTAAGGGGTGGCAGTAGTGGCCGGTGGGGGTTTGTATATGGGAATATTGTGGTGCTGTGGTAAGTTGTGTGGAATTTACTACCGAGATAAATATATAATACTAGCAGACCCCCGTCTTGGCTTTTTTGACGCCTTAAGTTGTAATTATTAGATACATTTCAAGTTTTCCTTCCAATTTACTTACTTGCAACTATTGGCATGCTTACGACTCTCGTGACCACTAATAGTAGTTTTCCTACGAGTTTAAAAGTCTCTGTTTGCAAACCGAGAGGTTTGCGGCCCGAGCCGAAGGCGAGGGACGTAACGAGGTTTGTAAAGGAGACTTTTCGAACGAGTTCCGGAAAACTGCTTTTTCGCCCGAGGAAGTACCAGCCTCCCAAAACCACCCAAGGGCGGAAAAGGCTATTTTCTATTAACTTTGTTCAATTCTAATGTATTCGTTGACAAGGTAGTTTGACGTCCGATTACCCTAAAAAAGACCGGTGAGCTTTTACAGTAAATATCTTTCTTGACTGAAATATATAGCAACTGTGACTGCCTGGATACCTCAGGTTGATCTTCTCTGGCCTATTAATAAAGCCTCAGATTGATTGAAAGAAAATTACAAAGTCTGAAGCTTTGGAGCCAGTCGTAGAGATCGTTCCCAACGTCTCCTGGTATAATATCGAAGACGTTAATGTGTAAAGCACGTTTTTTTGCAGACTCAGTTGTTTTGATGACCTAAGGTAAAGAGATTGGTTTGTGATGCTTGCCTGTTCGAGACTCCTGTGGGCTCAAGTTTTTTTTCCTTCATAGCTGTAAGGTTCACCCAGTGCAGACCTTGAAGAGGATGAGTAATTTTTGGTTACATGCTTAGAGTCGAAATGGTGATATAGGGTTGTCAGTGGCCAGGGTTCCCAGCCTTGCGAAGAACAACTCCACTCGTGACGTTTGCCAGTGAATGACTGGCTTTGTTTAATAGTGGCCAAATTTACATATACCCTTTTAGTTAAAGAATTGCTTCTGGAAATGGTAGTAAAAATTTATTTGTTGGCAAGGTAGTTTAAACTTAGGTGGCCTTTAAAAGAACCGATGAAATTGATGGCTTAGTAGGCAACGTAAATACTTATATTGGCCCTGAAAAGGGTCAGTAGTGAAATTTGCTGTTATTCCTTATTATATATTCTTGATGATAAATAGCCAGCTGTGGGTAGCTTGACTCTTACCCTTGGAGTCTCTGTGTACAGAGACCATACATGAAGGAGGTACGTCACTGACCCAAGAATATCTCGTCTTTAGGTCGTTCCCCGGATAACCAACCGCTCATAGTTAGTCGAGAAAGTTGGCCTCGAGAATACCTTCTATATAGGTATGCCGTTGTAACGACTACTAAGAAGTTGGCCGTTGTGGCTGCCCATACTCTTTAGGGTTGTCTTTCACGGCTTATACGAGTATTTGTAGTAAAAAATTCTCTGACGGCATCAGGCCAGATTATGGTACGGCCAAATAACCCTGAAGTGTTAGAGCAGGTTGTGCTTTAGATAAATACGTCTCCTGGTATTCTGCCGGAGACATTATCGATTAGAATGAATTCCTTATTAGTGGCACTCGTCATTCTTGGAGGTTCAGGGTCAAAGTAGCTCTTGGTTACTTGCTTATTCCAGAAGAGTGTTGTCGGTAATCGGGGTACCCAGCTTCATGACTATTACCTACATCCTCGATGCAGTTCGGTAACTTGCTAGTAAATGGCTGCAGAAATTTTTGAGATGCTCCAGCGTATTATAACCAATATCACCTAATTCTGTTGCAGGTAGCTACAATTTTATGTAAACGCCACCTATCGGATCCTACTGAACTAACATAAAAAGCTAACGTATTTTCGCAAAACTTTGACCTCATTTATTGCTATTATTGTTAAATTTTTCAAGATCAAAACTATATTTAAAATCTAGGAAGTGTGAAGAATCGGTATGCAAAATTTAGCAAAATAGGTTCAGTAGTTTTCGCGGTTAGCGATTCTAACGGTTTTAGCCACTTTGCTTTATATATCAGTAAGATACGATTATACATATGTATATGTGTGTGTGTACTTATAAATATTTGTATGTATGTGTAGACATTCATAAACACTATACATGTACATATATATATATATGTATATATATACACACATATAGGTATTCCTAACTACACTGTAATTTGCGGCAGAAACAGTACAAATCTGGTTTTGGACCTACGATCAACTTTCTAAGCTGACTCGTAATATTTCCTGCAAGTATTACGCTTCTCGTTTGTACCTATAAGATCCTTGTGTATTTAATCCCTTTAAAGGTGTATCCTTCCATGTACCAACACACATAAAGAAATCGAGTTACATCAATAAGTTTCAAATAAAATTGTACAAACTTGACTACACACACACACACGCGCGCGCGCGCACGCATATTTATACATTTTTTATAGGTATTGTCACGTATATGCTATTGTCATTGGCATTGTAAAAACCTCGACAAATTCAATTGTGACATCAACGGCTTACACAACTAACGAGTGTGTTTTTTTTTCATTCAGTATGCTATAATTTAATTTAATTTTAAGTCGTTTCTTGGCGTCGTATGGAATATACGTATGCCAGCAGTATGATATAGTATTTCACTAACACATGCTGCCTTCTGGTGATTAATTTTTTGATTACATCTCAACACTACTCAACACTACTTTTTTGTTCAGTACCGGTAGTCAGAGCGTGAACGTGTATTTTTATTAAATTGGAGGTGAGGAGACTTCTTCTTTTTCTGCTGTGACTGTGGCTACTTCCACTGTATGTAACAGTAGCCTAAAATTTGCAGTTTACAGGGTACTCTTATAAACATTATTATAATGTTAATATTTCCATATCACCAAGCTACAATTGATATTGGACTTAAAAGGTATATAGAGATCTAACTAAGACTAAAGGTAAGTAAACATTCTGAACAAAAATTATATTACGTATAAACTTATAATTGAAATCATGTAACTGAAATTTCTTAGCTTCTAGGTTTGGAAAAAAAAAATTTTCGACCAACGCTGTGTCCTAGAACCCAATTCTCAAAACCTTTTGAAGCCAAAGATGGAAGTATTACTGTATTTAACATATCTTAGTCTTACGATATTGAATTTCATAGACGTGGCTTACCACATGCACACTTATTAATAATAACATTACATTCTGATGAGAAAATCATACTACCTGAACAAATTGATAAATTTATTTCGACTGAAATTCCTTCGAATGAAATAACACTTACAAAATGAGTGATTAAGCACATGCTTCATGGCCGTCATACAGATCAAAGTCCATGTATTAATAATTCTTACAAAAAAAGTACAAAAAATTTTCCAAAAACTCTTACAAACAAAACTACATTAAAAAATAACGGTTACCCACAATGTATGAGAGGACGTAATATGTCTGAAAAACATATTTACAAAAGTCTGAATAAAGATAAGACTTACGTTGATAATTTAATGGTTGTTCTATACAATAAATGTTTGTTAATGAAGTATAAATGTCATTTAAACGTTGAATATTGCGCATCAATCCAAAGCATAATATATATTAATGACTTCATACATAAATTTAGTGACAGAGCGTACATTAAAATAGAAAAATTAAACGAACTAAATAAAAAAACATTAGGTGAAATCAGTAGTTACGTAGATAAGAGATATGTGAGTCCAATGGAAGCAGCTTGGAGACTTTAAGAATATCCCATTTGTGGTAGAAGTCGTACAGTTGTAAATCTAGCTGTTCATCTTGAAAATAAACAAAAAGTTGTATTTAAAGAAAATAATATCAAAAGCGTAATAAAAAATTATCAAGCACCTCTTACAGCTTGGTTTGAATTAAATAAGATAGATGATTTTGCAAAATCACTAAAATATGTCAACATTCCAGAACATTACATTTTTGACAATAAACTTAAGATTTCGAAAAAAAGGAAAATTATAATAAGAAATATTGCTATAGGTATACTAAACATAGCATTTTCAAAAGATCATAAGCGCTTTTTTTTAAATTTATTTTGAATAAATTACATGGGGCTACATCATTCGAAGATGTTGAAAAACATAATGGAATAACATGTAAAAATTCCAGGGATACTGCAGTTGCAATGGGTTTAATTTAACATGATTCTAAAATTGAAAATATTTTTAAAGAAGCAATAACAATTATGTTTTCATACTAGATACTAGTTCAGACGATTTTTTGCTTGGTTTTTAATGTCAGAAAACATTTAAGGAGATAAAATATGGAATGAATATAAAATGGAACGGTAAACCATGTGACACTTTTAGTTTACCGACACCAACCATTAGTAACTATATAAATGATTGCAATATTTGAGAAATATCTTTCAGTAAAAGAATTTTTAATATAATGTACACAAATTTAAATCAAGATCAAAAAAAAATTTTTAAAACTGTTTATGAACAAGGTAAAAAAGTACATTTTATAGCTAATTCTGGAGTATCTGGAAAAACCTACTTATATAAGAAACTTATTTATTACTTTCTTTTGAAAGGTTAAAATATTTAGTCAATGCCTTGGATAAGAATTGCATCTGTATTACTACCAAAACGTATGATCAGTCATAGAACTTTCGGTTTACCTCTAGACTAACATAATATTCAGAGTGTATTTTTAGAATTTGAAACTAAAAAAAAAAATTAAGGGAAGTTGACATGATTATATGGGATAAGGCTT
Source organism: Copidosoma floridanum (assembly GCF_036245765.1). NCBI lineage: Eukaryota > Metazoa > Arthropoda > Insecta > Hymenoptera > Encyrtidae > Copidosoma > Copidosoma floridanum. Next base: position 37,623,944 of record NW_028321897.1, on the reverse strand, counting down.
TTATGATTCTGAAAAAGGCTCTAGAAATCGTTGACAGTTCCTTGAGAGACTTGTGTAATACGAAAACTTTCTTTGGTAAAAAATTAATAGTATAAGGAGGAGATTTACGACAAATCCCTTCAGTTCTAAAAAACGGTAATAGACCTATGATAATAGCAGAAACTATTAAATCATTATTTATATGGAACTGCTCGAAAATTTTGAGATTACGGAATAACATTCGGTCTAGTGGTAGAGAATTTTTAAAATTGTTGTTTAGAATTGGAAAAGGAGACATAGAAACATTTAACATTCCTAAACCTTGGATAACAGATGATGTTTGTATCAAAACATTTGGTAGTTATAGCAACTGTTTTGGTAATAACATAATACTAACCTCACATAATGAATATCCTTTTTTTTTTTAACAATGAGATTTTAAGTAAATTAAATGGAGAAACTAAAACTTATTACAGAATTGATACTGCAACCTACAAGGGTGTTGATAATTCAGATGATAATATTTATATAAATTTACTCATAGAAATGTTAAACACTATTCATGCAGGCTTACCACCTCATGCCTCCTTTTTTAGACCCTGATGTGTATACGGACGTGTACATGTCGTATTTGTATAGATATGTTATTTTTAATCTGCTTCATCAATTAAATAATTTAAGACAAGACTGTATTACCACCATGAATTATTTCATCGTCAAATAGGAATTTATATCATAATTAATTCATAGGGGGTCGTTGCTCAAAGCGTCATCATAATCATTATGTGTTAAATTATAAAGTTAACTGTTTTATCACATAGTTAACTGTGTGGGAAATTCCACTCATCGTTTTACCATAGAAGACTATTTATATTGGCAGTTGAAAGATTATTTATTTATGAACATTTTACTCAAAGCCTTTCCTTAAAAAAATAGTTTATTATATCACAAAAGTAATATGTCATATAGATGCTATCTACGTATTTTAGATATGCAATAATATCTACTTGACAATAATTTTCTCTAATTATTTCGCACTGGGTCATTCATATTTTCTAGCATTTACGACCCTGAAACTAATCAACTTTTAATCAGTATAATGGTTTAATATAACAATAGTAACAATGGATTACATAACCGTTGTATCTATATATATATATATGTCAACTAACCGGTACAAAATAAACCTCGATATTATCGCAAGCCTGTCATAATATTTTATCCTTTGAAACATTGGCTCCAGAGTAGCGTCGACCCTTTAGCTATTTTCGATTGCAGACAAAAAACCGTGATATTTAAATTTAACAAGTTTGGCAGAGTCGTTGCAACTTCAAATCTACGTAAAATTACCTTTCTGTACACAGTTGGAAATTGGGTGCAAATTACTTAGATTTTGATTGAACAGCTGGTCAAATTTCTTTGTTTCGACATTCAGATAGTCAATGAAACGTGAAAAATGAGCTACTCGTAAGAAAATTGCTGTTTTTTTTGTTTTTTTTTTGCATTAATACCATAACCATGACTCGTCGGGGGTTTAAAACCACGAGGTGGATGAAAATTAAAAATTTGCACTTAAATTTTCCGCCCCCTGTGAGTACAAGTCTCAACTTTTTACACCCAATTTGGTCATGTGACTATACTTACGTCTTCTCAGTGCACGTGTGTACGTACACATGGCAGTAGCAGCGGCACCCGATTCTTATCCTTAGTGTCTTTCGGGTCTCCGGGATATTATTGCATATCTATGTAACAGCAGATGGAACCCAACCTCGACTGAACTGCACCGACCACTTTTTTTTTATACGCTGATAGCGATTTCTATATCAAGAGTGTCTCACCGTGGTGCACTCCGTCGTAACTCCGTGTTCAACTAACGATATGCCCGTCCGTGGCTGATAAGTTACGTACATGCAAATACTGTCCATGGAAAAATTTATATAAATATTATTATCTAATTCATCAACACCTTTATAGGTTGCAGTATCAATGCTATAATAACTCCTTAGTTGTGTGAGTAATTGATGTCACAATTTAATCTGATGAGACTTTTTACTATACCAGTGACAAAACCATATACGTGCATAGTAACACAGCAATGCAGAGCCATTATACGCACCTTTTGTCAGAATGGGGGTTTCATTTCCATTACTTCTTTTAATATTCTGACCTGAACTTAATATAAGGCCTTATCAGAATCCTAAACAAAAATGTTAAAGTAAATTTAAAACTATCAATCAGACATTTTTTCTGGAAATATTATGTTATCAATAAAATCGATGAAATGTTTTTTGAATTTTATCTTGTAAGATATTCTCTGTGATTAGAAATGAGGCTAAAAGTTGTCTTAAAAATCTATAAAAAGGTAGTTTTTAAATTGATACAACTTCTGTTTAGACTTCTGATTAACTTCACAAAGATTTTTTTTTTTACTTTTAAAGGCAAACTAAAAAATTGGGAGATTAGCATGCAGAGCTTTTACGGGGGTAGAGCTCTACTAGTTTATATATATAAATGCAATTTTGAGAATTCTTTGTAACTAGATTAAATATTATTTTGTAATCTTAAAATATTTGAGCAGTTTCAAAAAAATCATGATTTATTAGTATCTTCTTTCATCATAGTTCTATTACCATTTTTCACAACTTTAAGACTTTATCAAAATCATTCTCCTATTACTATTAGATTATTACCAAAGCAAAGTTTTGTATCACACAAGTCTCTCAACAGACTATCATTAATTTCTAGAGCCGTTTTCAGAATCATAAAAGCCTCATTCCATAGAATTATGTCAACTTCCCTTATTTTTTTTTTTAGTTTTAAATTCTAAAAAAACACTCTCAATACTTTCTAAGGCTGAAGGTAAACGGTAAGTTATAAGACTGGTCATACCTCTCAATAGTAATACAGATGCAATTCCTGTTCAAGCCATTGACAAAATATTTGTACCTCTAGAAAAAAAGTAACAAATGAGTGTCTTTTACTAGTCGATTTTACTGGATTCTGCAGCACCATCTATGGAATATACTTTTGTAAAATGAACTTAAATTTTAAAAAAATACAATTGTAATGTTGATTTAAAATTTAAGTATAGTAAACGAGGTATGTAACGGTATAGGATCGGGAAATTCTAAATTGTTGAAGTATGGCGTGGAAAGTGAAAAAGTAATGGAAGAAAAAAATTAGTAGTAAAGTCTTTATACTAAGAAGTTCATGAAATACTGGGAATTTCTAATTGTTTCATTTAATTTTACGTCGAAACCAATTTTTATGAGCTCTTGCTATGACTATAAATAAGTATCAGGGTCAAAGTTTTGATGATGTGGGATTATACTTGAAGAAACTTTTATTTTTTAATGGTTAATTGTATGTGGCCTTATCAAATTGCAAAAATAAAAAAAGAATTTTGGTTTAGATCGATAAAAAAACTATTTTAGATATTGAAAATAAAGATTGGAAAAAAACTTTGTATCTTATAATAACAACGTGATCTAGTTATTTTTATATGTATAGACAAAATTTATTACTTAATAGGACATTCTATAAATGTATATTGTGTTTATTTGTGGTCCCAATTTTAGCATTAGTTTCAAACGGAATAGGGATAGACCTAAGTCTTTTTGGGTTGATAGGACTTGATAAGTTGAATGATAAATTGAGTTCTTGATTGACATCTTGATGTAAAAATCTCATGGCTTGTATGAATAATAAACTAAATGTTATTTTAATTTTTGTATATTGTTGTTACAATTACTATATACAAAATGTTATATATATTACATACGCATAAAAACTTGACACATTGTTCATCATAAATGCTAACAAAAAAAAGCTCAGCACACCAAGAACTTCATACTGACAAATAAATTGAAACTAACTAATAAAAGTGCGATTCTGGTTGGACTTACTTGTATAAACAGAATGGTTGTTATGAATTGGTACTTATCTATTTGCCTTATGGGCAGTATGAAAGAACAAAGAAAAAAAATTAATTCATAGTAAGAAAAAAACTATGTTCTTACAACTTTACATCTGTCACAAATGAACATTTTTACAGTACAAAAATATGTATGGCATATTCTTTCTAAAATATATTAAATAAAATCTTTATAAAAATACGTTAAGTAGAATATAAATGAATAAATAAACTTTAACCAACCAAAACAAATGGTTTTATGTAAATAAAATGTTGCTAAGAGTGCCTTACGCAGTTAACTGTATAATATAAAAGTTAACTTTATAATTCAATATATAATAATAATGATGCTTTGCGTAACAACCCTCTATAAATTGATAAAAACTTCATACTTCTCTTTAGTGATGAAGTAAATCATAGCAATAAGACAATTTTCTTTTAAAGTCATTTCAAAATAAAGCAGATTTAAAAATAAAAAGATAAATTCACAGACGAAACATACTTGTTTGTATACGCATCAAGGTCCGTAAAAGACGGTACGATCGTTATCAGGTTTCCCAACAGTAGTATAGGCAGGGTTACTGGGTGGTCACGAAAAAACATGTGGTAGAGCTGTTGGAGAAGGCTGTGAGAGTTTGAAAAAAATGCAATATGTTACAATAAAAGAGAAAATAAAGGGTTTTATATTTCTTTCAGGGGTAGAGGTCTGTGAAGGCCGTAGCGGTGGTTGTATGAAATCCCCTACCAACGTTACTATATGATTTAGAAATATATGAATGTATCTATACATATATACTAGTAGGGCTCCGCCCCCCTGCGTGCTCCGCACGTCAAACCCCCCACCCTTGTTGTGTTATAAGTTTAATTTTTTCAAAATAATCTTTGCATTATTATTTTATAAAGCCTTAAAGAATAATAAAAATAATTGTTAGTGTAAGGAAAATATGTTAAAGTATATTTTACAGAATTCAGAAGACTACGGCATTTTTCAAAAATACTCGAGGATACATGCTTTACGCTGGGGAATGATTACTGGGCTGATTTTAAGGAAATATGAAGAGCAAGCTGCTAATTTTAAATAAAAGTGGTAAAGTTTATATAGAAAGAGAGATGTGCCCTTAACTTTTGTTTTGGTAAGCTTTATTATTCCTTCTAGTGGCCCCCTTTTTTTAATGAGCTGTCTATCCAATATATGTCAATAAATATTTCTAAGACCTTATTCTAAACTTTTTTATTTATCTCTGCTCCCTGCACGCTCTGCGCACCAACCCCCGTAGTTGCAAATGTACATTTACGAGGTATGGAAGAAAATACGAATCATATTAATTGTTACTTAAGATTAATAAATGTAACAAATCTATATCGGTAATAATAACATGACATTTTAACAATAATTTTTTATTTTCCCTGACTTATGCCTAATTTTAAATATTTAAAACGACAACGTATTAAAAAATTTCAAGTGTCGTCAAAAATTAAAAAATTACAATATTGTTAGAATCACAAATTAATTTTGTTTTAATAGTATCAATAGTTGATTGTTATTTTTCTTTTGGTTTTTGTAACTAAAATTTTTGCCCATTGGTATTTTTTTTTTTCGTTTACTTTTATTTCGTTAAATTCGTTTTTAAAAAGTTACAAAATGTCTAAACAAAAATGTGGCAGTGAATTGGACTTCCAAATTGCAACGAAAGAAGATTCTTTCTTTTAAACATACATAGAACTTTTTAATTTGAAGTGAAAGATAGATCTAAGTAAGAAAATTATTACTATTACTACTATTTTTCAAGAAATAATTAAATTTGGAAAAAAAATTTTTTTCATCGACGAACCTGGAGGATCTGAAAAAAGGTTTCTATATAAAATATTAATTTATTATTTTATATCAATTGATAAACAAAAATCTTACGATGGCTTGGATAGGTATTGCTTCTATTCTGCTTTCAAAGGAAATGACCACTCACAGAAGTTTTAGACTTCCTGTACACTTAAGCACTATAGAAAGTGCGTTCTTCCAGTTTAAGCCAAATAAACAATAACTTCGTGATATAGAAGTAACTATTAGAGATGAAGCTTCTGTGATATCGAAAAAAGCGTTAGAAATCGTTGATAGGATTTTAAAAGATTTATCTAGTAGTAATTAACCTTTTGGAAATGAAATAATAATTTTAGGTGCAGACTTTCGTCAAATTATCCCAGTGGTAAAAAACGGAAGCAAAATTACAATTGTTTAAGAAACCATAAGATTTTTCAATTTTTGGCTTTTGTTAAATATTTTTTATGTAAAAAAATAATGTACGTTTGATTGATAAAAAATTTTCTTCGTTGGTTCTCAGTATAGTAGAAGGCAAAACTAAAACTCTAAGAATTTCTCAGACATAGAAAACAAATCATATATGATCTAAAATTATCAATAAAAATGATGATTCTTGCATAAGTGAAGCTATATTAACATTTTACAATGAATACACACATTTTTTAAACAAAAATTTTAAACAATATGGTAGGGACATTAGTAAAATATTAAAGTATTAATAAAGCAACTTACAAAGGAGTAAATAAATGAGACGACAATATCTACATTTACTTTGCTACAGAATGTTTAAATAGTATTAGAAAAGGTCTTCCTCCACACGAATTAAATTAAAAAATTAACACTATTGTTATGTTTATACGGAACTTAAACGTATGTAAAAAACTTTGCAATAGGACAAGATTACAAATCACAAAATTATTTGAATACAAAATTAAAGCTGTAATAATCACAGATGAAAAAAAAGGAATAACGTCTTTATTCCAAGAATAACACTAAATACACACAATTCTTCTTTTCTACCATTTATATTGTACAGAAAACAGTTTCCATTTACCTTAGCTTTTTCTATAAGCATCAATAAATCTTAAGGTCAAAGTTTTAATGCCCTAGGATCATACCTTAGAAAACCATTATTTTCTCATGGGCAATTATAAGTTGCATTGTCAAGATGTAGAAACTCTAAAAAAGTTTTTATCCTAATTGAATCAGAAAGTTAATTTAAAATAGAAAAAATTGTTTAAAATAAAATTTTAGAGTAACAGAAAAACTATTTTATAGTTTATTTTTATTTTTATACTTTCTTGCAATTTTTTTTTTCCATCAAAAAAGCACATTTCAGTACCGTCTAGTACCCAGATTTATGAAATCATAAACAATTCATTTTATGTAATGTTTCCAGATACACCATTATGGATAAAAATTTTATTTGTGTGACAAATGTAGCTTAAAATTTTCAAATTTAGAGTGTCTATCATCGCACGAAAAAAGTTTTAAAAAAAACTTTTTTGTAGCATTATAACATCAAAGAAGAAAAACTATTTGCGTCACACAAAAAAATGCCAAAACATTAGGAGAAATTTTAAATGTATTAAATGCGGGAAATGTTTCAAAAGAAATTATCACTTACAGAGACATTTGAAAAGTCTTAAAAAAAACGTTCAAAAAAATATTTGTCCAAATCGTGGGAAAGGTTATGTACGAGCAGATCACCTGAAAAGTCATTTTAGAGTCTGTCATCAAAACAAACATCGCAAGTAAGTTAATTTTAACAAAATTTTTTTGTTGTGGTCAAATAAAAATATATGTTTAAATTAGACTATTGGTAACAGTTAATATACAAGGCTTTACAAATTTATTCACCTTATATACGGGGGAGATAGGGGGGTATAGGGTGGAGCTGGAGGGGAGCAGAGGAAAGGTGGGGGCGAGTGGTGGGGGCGCAGGGGGGGGCCAAACCTCAAAACCTTACTCTAACTCTCATGACAATATCATATATAAAAAAATATATATATATATAACATAGTACTTAAGCAGACGGTCTACATAACTTTTTAATGTTATTGGTATATTTTTGAAAAGAATGTAATATTCACATGAATTATCGTACGTAAAGATATATATATAACTTATTAGTTTAAAATATATATCATAAAATGTGTAATAGTTTAAAAATATTAAAAGCTATTTTATCCTTTAAAATTACGATTTTCAATGTCATTTATGTTTTTTAAAAATAATAGACTCCTCTTAAGTAACTAAATGTATGAAAATGTATACAATAATAATAAACGTGTCAAATTTGCTTAAAAATAATAAAACACAAAAAAATTTAACAACACTCTTGATAGATACCAAATTTAAAGACATTTTAACATGTGACACCTGCAACTAGTGCAAAAAAATAGTTCATCACTTAAACAGGCACCAATTAAGGCACGAAAAAGTCATGAGCAAGAATATTAATCCACATTGTGAAAGAGGATTTTTTAAAAAAGTTGCTGTACAAAGACATTTGATATTACAAAATAATAAATGAGTTACTTTTAAAAAGTAACCTAAGACAATTTAATAAATGCCTATAAATTAATGTATTCAACCATTTCAAAATATGAATATCCATGTTTGATAAGAAACTTATTGGCCTACACACTATTTTATTTTTTGCTTACACTGTTTAGAAGAATGATAAACACTATAATTTTAAAATATTGCAAACGCCATTAATATTCTTAACTAAACTTTTCTTGTTTTTAACCACCCCCTTAACCTCTAGGTGAACAACAGTGATATTTAAGAAATATATTTATTTTTAAGTAAAAATAATACATAGTAATGGTGAAAATTATTCTATTTATAAAAAGGTATCCAAAAGAATAAAATTATTAAAAAAGACAATTTTCAAACTAAGACGTATTTCTCTTTGTTATAGTTATTTGCTACGTGTATTATATTGCACTTTTATAAATATATTAAAATTCATATTAATAACTGCATACTAAAGAATGCCATTTCAATAACAGTAAACAGGAAAATAAGGGAACAACTCTGTTGTATCATGCTCCTAGCAAAAAAAATCACTTATGTTAGTCAACTCATTATCAGATCTGTAGTATCGATAAGGATTAGGTTTACTATTTGCTACACGGCAAGTGCCACACAGTACCAGTACCACAGGTCACAATAACTGTAATATTTTATATATGTGTTTAATGTATAAGATAAAGAACAGGTGTATAAGAGATTGAGAGAGGTAAAGAGTTTGGGGCTGTGTATGGAACAGGTGGGGCAGCACAGAGAAGCATGGGGGGGATAGGATAGCGTGTGAAAGCTTTCTACAGTATGTTTAAGCTCAAAAATAACGAAAAAGTAAAGTAACGTAAATTGTCTGGGAGGGAGGGCAAGCTTGGTAAAGCGTTAGGAATGGTAGGGTAGGGTGGGGAGTAAACTCTTAGTGTTAGGTAAAAATAATCCCATTATATTATAGAATGCATATGTACACGGGTACATATTTTGCTAGGGCACTTCAACTCATGTTAAATTCATATTTTTTTATTTTCTATGAATAAATTATTACTATCATTTACAAAAAAAAGTAAAAAAGAATGTTAAATACATAAAGAAAGAATCTTTAGATTCAAAATTTCTTGAAAATTTCGATTTTAAAACTATATTATACATGTCGTCCTTCATTTATGGCACATTTTTATGGTTTGACAAAACACTGATTAGTGATGATTTCCACTATTGTTATTATCTTACCATAGTTTGAATTTCGTAATTACACGTATGTATATTTTATTATACACAAATCTTAATAATAACAACAAAAAATCAACATGCCTGTTTATATTGCGTCAAGAGAGGTATAGAAAAAATAGAAGATAATAAACCAAATTGGATTGATGTTTTACGGAACCACTGATGGTAATCGTATAAATAAAACTTACATAAAAATGAAGCAAGTCTTAACTCCACGTAACAGGGGTCTAAGGAGTGGTTAGAAAAGTGTAAAAAAAGAATAAAGGGTGTAAGCAGGTGCAAGAACAAATGAAATGGCAGCCAAGGGTGCTAAAGGGTGCTTAAACAAGGGTTGCAAGACCAAAAGGAGGGGGGGGCAAGCTAGCGCTAGATCAAATGAAGTAGTGGCTATAAGGCTGAAGGAGATGTATAATTAATAATTTTGTTAAGTTAATTTTACATAAAGATCAGAACAATTTTTCTTTACTTTGAGGGAAAAAGGGGGCTGTAGGGGGTTAAGAAAATCGTATAAAAAGAGAAAAGGGTCGAGAAGTTGTATCAACTTTTGAATTGGCAGCTAAGAGGGGGGGGGAATGAAATACAAGGCCAAGAAGGAATTCAACATAGATAACGAGTGGCCAAATAAAAATGTTTTAGTGATAGTTTCCTCTTTAAATTGAAATAATTTTTTTTTGTTCAAAGGGGTGCCACGGGTCAAATTTAAACAAAGAGGCTCGAGAAAAGAGAGAAAGGACAGCCCTGCTAAATTGACAGTACATACATATACATACGTATTTATAAAAACGATGGAGAATTGTTTCAATTTTAATAGAAAATAAGCTCATTAACATTCTTATGTAGACACTCGTTATCGTTGTTTAGCTCCTCCTTCGCCTCAAATTCAATTTTTCTTCCTTTACCTTTTTCTCTGCCTATAACATATGAATGAATCTACTTATTTTCATTTTTTTCCTTATTTAAATTTCAAGAACAAACTATATATATTGTTGAAGTCTCATGGTAAGCGAAATGTTCTATGATTGGACATTCCTTTTAGTAGTAATATTGGTGCTATACTAGTCTATGCCATGTTAAAATTTTATTTCTATGAAAAGTAAAGTAATAAATAAATTTGTAACATAGACATACTTTTCCTCAATCTACTGAGCCATTAATAAAAATAAATGTTATTTATTTGTTAACTTATAGTAAAAAAAGTTGTAATGTACGATCAGAGAGATTTATTACGGCCAGAGAGTATAACCAACATGTTTCCATTTTAATACTTTCTTTGCATATTCTTCCCTGTACCTGATATTAGGCCTAATCAGAATTGCATACTAGGATAATGAAGTTAATTCAAAAGTATCTATCATACTTCTTCTTCAAGAAACACTGTATGATCAATACAATGATTTATAATGTTTTTCGAATTTTATTTTCTTAGATATTCTCTGTAATAAGCAACTAAACGTAACATTGTCTTAAAAATTTTAAAAAGGTATTTATTAAAAAACTACAACTTTTTTTTTGACTCCTGAGCTACTTAACGAAGTTTTTCCTTACACTTCTAAGAATAACCTGAAAAATTGGAAGGTTGGTGTGCAGAACTCACAGGAATGTAAAGCCCTACTAGTATTATATATGTATATTAGCCACACGAGTATATGTAGTGTACATATGTGTGTATATAAATAAATGTGTGTGTACATATGTATGCATACATACATATATATACATATCCTATATATATACTAGTGGGGCTAATAAATATTTATACACGTATTTATTTGTAATAGTGGGGCTTTATCTCCCTATGAGCTCTGCACACCAACCTTCCAATTTTTTAGATTACTTTAAAAAATTAAAAAAAAAACTTTGCTTAGTAGCTTAGGAAACAAAATAAAATTGTCTTTTTTTAATTTATACTTTTTTATGAATTTTTAAGACCATTTTTTGTCTTGTTGCTAGTTACAAAGAATATTGAGTAAAACAAGGTTCAAAAAACATTATCAATCATTTCATTGATCATATAGTGTTTCTGGGAGAAAGAATAAGATAGATACTTTTAAATTAACTCTACTATTCTTATATAGAATTCTGATTAGGCCTAATATTAGGTACAAGTAAGAATATGCAAAAAAGTTGTAAAAATGAAGACATGTTAATTAACCCTCTGGCCGTAATTAATTTCTCTAATCGTAAATCATAACTTTTTTAATTATATGTAAACAAACAGATAAAATTTTCTTTTATTAATCGCCCAGTAGGTCAAGAAAAAATATTTCTGTGCAAAAAATTGATTTATTGACTCACTTTTTGTTAAAATAAAATTTTAAAATGGCGTGGACTAGTATAGTATTTATATTACTACTAAAAGGAATGACCAATCATGGAATCAATCATTTCGCTTACCATTAGAAATTAACAATGTATGCCGTTTGTTATTAGAATTCAAACCTAAAAAAAAAAATTAATAGAAGTAGATTCATTTATATGTAATCAACAGAGAAAAAGGGAAAGAAAGAAAAGTTAAATTGGAGGCCAAGGGGGAGTTACACAATAGTAACAAGAGGCAAAATTAAAATGTTAATGTATTAATTTTCCATTTAAATGAAAACAATTTTTCATTGTTCTTATGAATATATATGTGTTGTCATTTAAGCAGGGCTGTCCACAGTCCCTTTTCTCGAGCCCCTTCGTCTCATACGTAACCCTTGGCCTTGTATTTAATTTACCCTTTCCCCCTCTTAGCTGCCAGTTAAGTAGTTTTTAGAACATTTTGACCATTTTCTCTATTTGTATGATTTTCTTAACCACCTACAGCCCCCTTTTTTCCTCAGAATAAGGAAACATTGTTTTGATCTTTATGTAAAATAAGCTTAATAAAATTATTAATTATATATCTCCTTCAGCCTTGTAGCCACTACTTTATTTGATTCAGCACTAGCTTCCCCCCCCTCCTTTCTTTCTTTCTCTCTTGTTATACTTTCTTATACTTGACCTGTGGCAAGTAGTAGATAGAATTCTTATGGATACTACAGATCTGATAAATAATTAGTCGACTAACATAAGTAATTCTTCCTGCTAGGAGCACGATACAACATAGTTGTTCATTTATTTTCTGGTTGACTGTTATTAAAAAAGCACTCTTTAGTATGCAGTTATTGTTATGAATTTTAATATATTCATAAATGTGCAATATAATACACGTAGCAAATAAATATAAGAAAGAGAAAAATACGTATTCATTTCTTTTTTTTTTTTTTTAATAATTTCATTCCATCGGATACCTTTTTTTAAATAGAATGATTTTCACCATTACTATATATTATGTTTATTTAAAAATAAGGAAATTCCTTCAATATCACTGTAGTTTACCTAGAGATACAGGGGGTGGTTGAAATCAAGAAAAAATTAGTTTAGGATATTAATGGACATTCTAAATGTTTTAAAATTATAGTGCTTATCATCCTTCTGAAGAATGTAATCGAAACATAAAACAGTGCATAAACCGATATTCCCTTTTTATGACATGGATATTTTTTATTGAAGAATAGTTGAATACATTTATTTTTGGGCATTTATTAAATTGTCTTAGGTTACTTTTTAAGAGTAACTTATTTATTTTTTTGTAAAATCAAATGTCTTTGTACAGCATGTTCTGTTAAAAGTCCTCTTTTACAACGTCGATGAATATTTTTGTTGATGTTTTTTTCGTGCCTTAAGTGGTGCCTGTTTAAGTGATTAACTGTTTTTTAGCTCCAGTTGCAGGTGTCACATGTAAAAATGTCTTTAAATTTGATATCCATCAAGATTTTCGTTAAATTTTTTTGTGTTTGATTATTTTTTTGCAAAGTCGACACGTTCATTACTTTTGTATACATTTTTATACATTCAGTTACTTAAGACGAGTCTTTTATTTTTAAAACACATTAATGACATTAAAAATCGTAATTTCTGAGAATAAAACAGCTTTCAATATTTTAAAACCATAGTACATTTTATGATGGATATTTTTTATCTCAATTACATTTTTTTTAATACATTGATGTTAGATACGAAGATATAATGACAACGTCGAAATTCGTCACAAATATTGTTAGATTTCAGAAATTTTTTGCCAGACAGTTGTTTTTATTTTTTATTTATGTTTATAATTATTCAAGACAAATCCAAAATCAATAGGGATAATTTTTTATCTAGAATAAACGGTGAACAAAAATAATCCCCAGTATAAAAAGTGATTTAAGGTATAAATACTATTAATCATATGTTTCTATCTGTAATAATTTTAGCTGTAATATAACGCCTAAACAATTTTTTTATCTGTTAACAAAATCCATTACACAATTTGTCTATTATACTTAAATTGCTTATTAACATTACTCCTAAATTTATTCTCAGATTTATTTTATGAAGTAGTAAGACTCCATCAGTCTTATTTCAAACTTTAACTGAAGGAATTGACTTTATATTTTTATTGGATTTATCTATTTCTTGTGATATTCTATAATCAATATTGTAATAGTATGTAGTTAATCTTATCGTACTGTTTACTATTTTATTGTTTAATAATTAAGTGTACTCGTAACGTTATACAAAAATAACTTGGTTTATAGAGAAATTGTTTGTTAAAAATTTCACTAATAAGTCTTACATTTTTAATGCATATGGTATTGCTAACGAATAAATCTCACTTTTTCTGATATTTAATAAAAACGAAGAAAATTTTTCATTTTAGGATGTTTAATTTTTTCCAATTTAGATGTATTACAGTGTTTCCATAAATATAAACGCTTAATTGTATTCTTCAAGATAGCTGATTGAAAGATACTTTTTAAAACCGCTAAAATTTTTCTTAAATCTCCATTGTTCATTCACCAAATTGTAAATCATTATCATACAAATCTTTTAATGTTTAGTTTACTATTTTTAAGGCTTCCTTTGGGACCACTCACGCTTTATTTTATTTTATAGTGTTTACGTCTCTTAACTTAATTGTCAGATTCCAGTTCTAAGAATGCTGTTTCAATATTGTTTGAATCTAAAGGTAGTTTTAAAGATCTGGATTTGAATTCTCCACTGACCCCCAAAAAATTTTAGAAAAATTTTGGAGGCCCCCAGCAACCACTACAATTTTTTGAAAAGTCCACATACCCCCTACTACCTTGCACAACTTTAAGAAAAACCAATCCATAGAACCTCCCTTCTACCAATCCCCTACATAGTCAGATAATGATTACCTTATTATAAAAGGATCTCAATTTAAAAAGACCGTCCACTGCTCTTGTACACAATACGTAGAACTTTTCGTTAAAAACGTGTTACGCTTTTCAGTTATCTTAAATAAAATAATAATGTACGATTTACATAAATAAAATATATAAAAAATTCTCACACTACCAATGAGATATTAATAATGGGCTGCTAGTAAATTCTTATTAAATTTACTTATTTTTACGCAGTTAATGTATTGGACTAAAAAAATTTTTCATAAACAACTTAACTATTAGTCTATAATTTTACCTACAAAAAAGGAATTTTTCGTTCCACAGTTCAATCTTGATAATTTGGTTGGAAAAACTTGATGATAAAACTATTCAGTACTACCAGCCCCCTGTCGGCCTTGCCTGAGACTCACGAAATAGAAAACAGTAACGTGTTGACACGTAACGAAAAAAGTTTTCAGTTAAAAATTTTACATCTAATTTTGACACTTCCAAAAACAAAAAACTACTTATAAAGAACATTTTTATTTTAAATTCGTGCAATTTATTCAGTCAAGCAATAAGCTGTAGAAAGTAAATTAAAAAAAAATTAAATAAGACTGGAGATTTATGTGCGTACGTTTTTAAATAAAATCTTAAATGAAATAATAATAAACAATTAACATAAATAAAGTAAATAAAAAAACTTTCACGCTACCTATGAGATATTGATAATGGGCTGCTAGTAAATTCTTATTAATTGTAATTTTTTTCATGCAGTTCACGTACTAGACTAAAAAAATTATTTATAAAAAACTTAACTATTAGTCTAAAATTTTAACTACCAAAAAGGAATTCTTGTTTTACAGTTCAATCTTGATAATTTGGTTGGAAAAACTTGATGATAAAATTATTCAGTACTACCAGCCCCCTGTCAGCCTTGCCTGAAACTCACGAAATTTATTACAGTAATGTGTTGACACGTAACGTAAAACGTTTTCAGTTAAGAATTTTACATCTATTCTTGACACTTTTTAGAACAAGTAACTTCTTATAAAAAACATTTTTTCTTCAATTTATGCAGTTTATTTAGTCAAGCAATAAGCTGTAGAGAGTAAAAAAAGAAATTAAATGATGCTCAAGAGTTATGTGCGTACGTTCAGCTTCACAATAAGATTTGGCCCTAAAGGGCCAACAATTAGTACTTTTTTACGTTGTAATAAATATAAAGGACTGTTTATTACACCTTTAACGGCTTAAAACTTATAAAATGTATTATTAAAAATTTTTTTTTTTTCCAGTCCCAAAATTTTATTATCAGAGCAAAAATCAACTGAATCCACATCTTTCGGCACAATAAATACAAACAATTATTCTACCTTATTAAAAAGCTGAAAGATTTTAGTAATTATTATCAGGGTTATATAATGGAAAGCTGATCTCTTACTTTATATATTCTTTCTTTGTTGATTTTAACGCTGCTATTTCGATCTTGACAACTATTCTACGTCAGTTTCTTGACATCTAAAATTGTATAAATTTAAAGTTTTCTTTTTAATTCGCTCTCCTGTCACTTTGGCAGGGTTAAGACATTTGTAATCCTTAGGAACTGTTTTTTGTTAACTTTGCTAAGTTGTAAAGTAATAATTGTCAAGGTAGTTCAATGTCCGATAACCCCTAAAAAAGACCAGTAAGCTAAGCTCTAGCAAAAATGACTAACTAGATATCTCAGAGTTATCTTCACTAGCCAGTTGTTGTAGCACCAGACTGATCAGGAGGAAAACAATAACGTCTGAAGCGTTGGAGCTAATTGTAAAGCTCTTTCCCAACGTTTTCTGGTAATACGCCAGAGACGTTGATATCTGAAGCACCTTTTTTCTTGCACAATCTATTGTTTTGATGATTGGAGAGATGGGTTTGTAATAATAGCCCGTTGGAGACTGACCCATTTGCTGAACTTTGTTCTTATTTCACAGCTGTTAGGTTCGCTTATCCCAGATCTTGATGAAGATCGGTAATTCCTAGTTGTATACTTATAGCCAAGAAGGTAATATAGGATCGTAAGTCTCCAGGGTTCCCAGCCTTGCGACGAACAACCCAACTCGTCACGTCTGCTGGTGAGCAACTGACTAAGCTTAATAGTGTCCAGCTTTATAGAGTCTCTTAGTCAACGAATCGTTGCCAAAAACAGGCAGTTAAAACGTATTTTTTTTGGCCAGGTAGTTCAACTCTTAGTGGCCCTTAAAAGAACCAATGAGACTGATAGTTAAGTAGAAAACGTAAATACTCATAACGGCCCTTAAAAGAGCCAGGGGTAAGACTTCTAGCTATTCCTATTATTATTTGTGATTATGGAGAGCTGGCTGCGGATAGCTTGTCTCTTTTACTGTTGGAGTCTCTCTCTGTAAGCCGCTAACAAAAGAATATTTTATCTTCTGATCATTCCTTGGATGACCAACCACCCATTGGTAGTCAAGAAACTGGGCCTGAAAAATAACTTCTCTGTGGAAGATGGCTGTTGTGGCTGCCCCAACTCTTAAGGGATGATTTTCCTGGCTTGCTCTTGTATCAAAATCTGCTTTAGTAGACCCAGGAACTAATTAACTATTACAAACAACTGAAATGGATAATCTTTTTCCTCTTTTGCATTTTGATGAACAAACGAACAAGACAAGTCCATGATATTGTTAAAATTCATTAAGCAGAAGAAATAATGCAATGTTTTTACGTTTAATTCATTTTTCACAGAGCACGATTATGTTTAACATCGATAAACATAATCGTGATAAAATTGTTACAAAACAGGTCTTTATGTTTTATTCAAATCTCGTCCACTTGTTTATTCTTCGAGATTAGAAGCTGACCTCATATTTTCAGAATTGATATAGTAACATAAAAATATCAGCTTTTTTAAATATTTCATCAACTTGTAAACTATAATTAACTGATCCCATAGCCTTAACATTCATTTAAAGATTTTATTTCAAAGATTGTGTTCAATGAACCACATAGAGACAGAACTACAAGGATTTAAAATTAACCGTAAAAAAGCCAATTTATCTATGATTGAAAAATTTTCTTTCTCATAATATTCTTTTATTTCAGTATCATTTTCATCTTTATAAAGACAATGGTTTTTTAAATTATAGTCCTACCATATTATAAATTGTAGAAATGTGTATTTTAAGTATTTAAGGTGATAATTGGTAAAAAAACTATTTGTCCAATTTTTTTGCTACATATTATTTCAGCCTCAGTATAAAATTTTCCAACTTATTTATTTTTAATCGTGTCCCGTTAAATTAACCATTAAATGTATGTTACAAAGAATGCACAGCTGTTTCAAAAATAAAAATGAAATTTCATGTAAAGAGTAAGACCCCAGGGGTCAAGAGTCGCCCTCTAAATTTAATTAAGGGATGATTTTTGAGTATTTAAAACAAGATAGTATAAAATGAAAGAAACCTATTGCAGGAAAAAGCCTTTTGGCAAAAAACCTGATTTATTATGTCAAAGGATTGTACATTAGTAAATCATGGGGGAGAATAACAAAATATACTCAAGTGAATTAATATTTGTGTAAGTTTATGGTGTTTAAAATAATAATTGTACCTTGTCAGGAACTATGGTTGCGTTGAATCTGTCACTTAGATTTATTTAACGTGAACAAGATTGCGAGCAAGGAGCTCGCTTTTTCGGGTCTGCTGGCCAGGCAGGACCGTTTTTTTCGTTGCCACGAAATTTCGTTAATGCCTCGCTGGGAGACGATGTTCGGTCACGATTGACGCAAGCTTGAAGTCAATCTCAATTTTCTTTTTAGGGTTAAAAACGAGGGTTAAAGCGACGTGCGATCAGAGAAAGAGTTTCATGAGAAGTGAAGCTATATGCGCCAAAAACCGGAGATTTTTTCATATATTCCGATCGTTTTTTTTTTTATACATTCTTTTGTCAACTTGCGCACACGAATCGTACGACTTTTATTGAACATCGAAATTCATATTTTTTAAAAGAATGAGCTACACAACAATGTATGAAATTTTATATTGACATCATGACTGCTCTAATTTTCAAATTATGTTCAGAAGGTGGTAGACCTTTACTAATATTTTTTAGTATTTTCATCAGAAAATTGATTCATATTTCATCGTCAGATTGGTCAACTCCTTAAATTTCGCTTTATTAACACTATGATATGTCTATATTTGACCTTTCATTATATTGAAAACTTTATCATTCAAAAAACGATAATAAGTAATGCTCACTCCCCTTATCTTTTCACACGCTTTTTTGGCACCCTCTAAGAACTTCTTCATCACCACTGAATTTGTTCTCACGCCTGCTCGCCTCTCCTCTCATTTTTTTCCACGCTTTTTTTGGGTGATTCAAAAATTTTTTTTACAAAAAGCAATTTCCTTTCAGTTATCTGTTTTTTGTACATAAAAAATATTAATAGGTGTAGTTAATAAAACGATTCACAAAACTGGTTCTCCATAGCAAAAATTTGGCTTGTGTGCTAAAGAGCCAAGTATTTTTGATTGAAAGTGAATTCTTCTGCAAAATGAATTTTATATTTATTTCAAACATTTTTTTTCGAAAATATTTTCCAAAAGTAAAAAAATCGTCTCAATCAACAAAGCAACATGATGGTAGTAGCATCTTCAAATATATTGTCAATGTAAGTGTCACATTCTATTAATCCTATTGCTTTAGCATTATATTTACATGTTTTATAAATGATTTTATAATATATTCTTAAATCCTTTAGTGATGTCACACCTTCCACTTTGTTTATTATTAATTTTGAATAGAAACGTAAATTATCTTTAAGAGAGACAAAATTTTATCTTTGAATTTCATTTTTTAACGAAATCAATTAATGTGAAGTGATTTTCGATATATCTATAAACACACATAAAATGTACGGTGAAAAGAACATTTATAATATTTTTATAACATAAGAGTAAAATAAAAGCAAATATTCCGTAGATTTATTCAAAAATGAGTGATAACTTAAAAAAAATTGTTTATTAATCAAAGAAAGTCGCAAAAAGCATAGGATTTCTAAAGATGCCAAATGTCAAGACCAAATCATTTTTAGAGCGAAGTTCTTTATTGTAGATTACCATGGGATACATACTCCTCGTATATTTCCTGTGCATGAAGATGATTAGCAACAAGGATCCATCAGCCAGAAGGTGTAAGAAAAAAGCGTGCACTTTTGGGGAGAGGGAGTACAAAGCAGCAGTAGCGACAGAGAGAGAGAGAGAGGGGGAGATAGCCAGCCAGCGCAGGGACCCATTAGCCAGAAAGCATAAGAAAAAAGCATGCATCCCCCTATTCGCTGGCGAAAAAAAAAAAACTAAATTGAAGGAAATTTGATAACGAATTAAATAAAAAAAGAATTTTTGAAAACGAATGTTAAATTAATAAAAGGGAGCACTTTTCAAAATTAATGAAATTAATAGTATTAATACTATATTCAGTAGTTTATATTATTATTTTAATAAAGAACATAAACAAGTAATGTTTGCACACATGGCAGATCAATTCAAACTGCTAGTATAAATTAAACAGGTATTAAGAATATCATATAACCTCCAAATATTACAAAATATGCCATACCTTTGAAAGAAAATACGATAGAGCCAAAATAACAAGTTTTATGGGTTTACTGAAGGGGAAAAAAACATAATGGCACACAGAAAGAAAGGTGTTGAATTATGTAAAGACATAGACCTAAATATCAGTATTTTCAATATTTTCTTGTAAAGTCCAGGTGAAAAATTTGTGGAAAAGTTATAGCATATTTGCAAAGTTATTACAAATATGTTGGATATATTTCGAGTTTCACACTATTTCTCGTTTTTTCCCTAACAATAACCTTAAAGATTTTTAAAAAATTTTTCAAGGTCTTTATACATGACAAATGTACAAAGAAGACATAAATGTAATGCTGCAACCTGCAAAAAAAAAAAATTTATTTAACTTACATGTATACACAGTATATGTGTGGTTTCTACATACATGCGAGTATTTCGTTCTTACCGGAGGACCCCGAGTTTCACACTCTGGTCTAACAGCTACATCACTATATGTCATTTCTTATATTTCCAATTTGTAAAAAAAATAATTCATTTTAATAAAAAATAAAAAAAAAATTATGTATTGAGCTTGTCATTTTGTTTTCTTTGTGATTGACTCACATTATTTGTTCTGATTGCAATGGAACATATTCTTAATAGTATATAAATGCTTATTTACTTTTATATATATATGCTATCAAAAAAAGCTTTGTGTCTATTAAAGTCCTCAATATTTTGGCAGTCAACTTTTGACCTACTGTTTTCCTCTTCACGCTGTGACTGTAGGCCCACCTCTGATACTTTGGCAACCAAAGGGGGACCTCCAGCCCACCAAACTACAACATCTGATTGAGATGTTGTACATTTTTTTTCTCCATCCAGTTTCTCTTAATGTAAGCGATTTTTAATAAAATTAAGTTTTTGGAAAAAATTATTTAAAAAACTTTCTGGAAAAGTAATGATATACCAATAAGAATAACTTTGAGCAAATTGAAAGGTTATGTAAGTAAGTAAGAAATTTATAAAAATTTTCAGCCGTTAAATAGTATTTAATTTTTTCTCATCAATCTGTACCCTTCAAAATTTCTGAAATGAAAATATGAAAATGGTCAGGTTTATTTGGGCACATCATAAATTGTGTATGACACTCGTCATATAGTAATATCTAGCACCCGTACTTTACGTAAATCAAACTAAGTAATATCGACTTTTGACAGGTACTCTATGCAAAGTTTGCATTAGTACATTTATGACTTTCTATCTCAAAGTATGTAAAAATGTTAGAATTTTACTTTAATCCATTAATTAAAATATTTATTTACAAAATCATTTAAAAGCATATATTACTCTCGTGAATTTTGTAAATGTATGAGTGCTACATAGTATAATACTACGAGTGTCACACAAAGCTTATGTTACCTAAAAAATTAAATTCAAAAAATACAAGATCGTTTTTATAACTTCATTTCAGAACTTCTCAAAGCTACAGATTTATTAAAAAGAATAAAATACTATATATTGCCACTGCATAAAGCCTTTGGATATTTCTTACAGTCTTAACTTAACGGATCAAACTTACCTAACCCTGTTGTTCAGTTAAGAGGTATTTTTATGTAGTACATATTTCCAAATCCTACAGATATTGTACTTAAGAAATTAAGAGATATAAAGTAATGTTGTCATAAATAGGATTCTTTACATTGTACACTTGATGCCATTTTGTTCTGCTTAATGTTATACACAACAAGCCCTTTCCTCGCAACTTATGCTTATCAAGTTAAATTTTTTAAATTTTATGCGTTTGAATAAGAAATAATGAGAAAATTTATTGATTATAAGTCAACATTGCATTCTCTTACTTTGTACGAAAACGCTTTCTTTTAGTAATGTGTTAATAACGTTGTAGTTACATACACGTGTTTACTGTGCAATGTATCGGTATAGGTGTTTATAGATCGTTGGTATGAAATTGGCTATGTGTTGATTAACGATATGGTAGCTGTCCATAAATCAGCAGTTACAAATTTTTCTTTAATCGCAAAAACAAATTGTACTTTAGATCTAGTGTAACATAGTAGAGTTACGAATTTGTAATACTGGGTGAAATAACGTAATAATTCTTTTTTTACACCGTAAAAATTGATTTATCTCAAATAAAAGTAAAAGTCAAAACTCATAGTATTAGAAACAATTGAATGATTTTAAATCCAACAATTATTTTACTAGTAATAAAACTAGCAGGGTTTATGACTTTTTACAAAATAATAATGTTGGAATTAAGAAAAAACTAAAGAAAATCATTGAAAAAATAATTATAATCTTAAAAAAAGAAAGCTGCAAGATAATAGAGTTATAATTTTCTCATAAAAAACCAAAAAATCAAGGTGTCATACATGATAAAATAAGATTAAAAAACTAAAGTTTGGAATATAACAGTGTCAATATATGAAACAGATACAAATAAAAATGTTAGGCACAAAAACCAAAAACTTATAAAAACAAGTTATTTTGGCGAAATACATATTGAATAAGAATTTTGTTCTGCAAAATTTCAGTAAAGTAAAAGATAAAAACTTGATTCTTGTTATCGTGAAAGAATAGATTTTTTGTTTGATATTACAATAATATTTTTCATCTTGCATTATTTAGTGCTAATGTTGTCAGTGAAAGAAAACGATTTTTATGCTTAAAATACCATTGTGCAATATATCATTATCCATTGTGTCCAGACAAGGTGAAATTTCTTCTGATACTTATTAATAATCCTGGGATTGTTAGAAATTTCTTGATTATTATAAAAGCTTTTCGTAAGAATGTAGTCTACTAAATATGCTAAGAAATTTTTTGTTGTAATAAATTCCAGTATAAGGAGTCTACGAATCATGTTGTTAAACTGATGAAATTCTTGGATAGAAGAGGGAATACTTATTTGTAACAACGTCTTACTTTATCCAAATGTTTAATAGGTATTCTTTTATTTTTGAATAAAAGTGTTATGTTGTTATAATTTTTTTTTATATTAGTGACTTCAAAAATTCTACTGTAACATTTGTCTAATTTTACTTTTTGCCATTCTATTATTGCGTAATTTTTCATACTTACTTCTAAATTCTGAGGTCTAGCATGTTTATAATAAGTTGTTTTACTTTTATGCTGATATTTGATGAGCTTGTCATAAAATTTTTTTTGCATGTCACTTAAGCAACAAATAAAACAAACAAGATTATTATTATAAGACTTCTCGATTTCTGGTTGAATGCAGATTTGGTGGACATGCTTTTCTACTATACACTAATTTATATGGTGATAATCTGGTAGCTGTTTGCAGTGATGTATTGTATTTATGTATAGCAAAGGCCTAAATTTTGTCCCAGTCCTGTTTGGTTGTAGCTTTTGTTTTTCAAAAGCTTGCAAGCATGGCATGGCAACGTTCTAGCCAACCATCAGATTAGGGATT
Source organism: Copidosoma floridanum (assembly GCF_036245765.1). NCBI lineage: Eukaryota > Metazoa > Arthropoda > Insecta > Hymenoptera > Encyrtidae > Copidosoma > Copidosoma floridanum. The sequence continues at coordinate 37,600,249 of NW_028321897.1, read as the reverse complement.
GTAAAAGGTAATGGTGTTAAGGTTGAAATTAAAAATTTAGGCTAAGTTTTTATTATATTATTTTGAAAACTCTTCTTATTATCACTGAGTACTATGTTAAGTACTCTATACAATGCTATAAAGTGTCTTGCCAGAGCGTCTGTGACTGTAATAGCTCAGATGACAGGTACAGCTACTGCTACACAGTATTTCAAAAATAAACATCGTATAGTTAATTTTTGTTTATTTTGAAATGTTTGTCTTTGCTCATGATCCTGTAACATTGATGGGTATTTATTTTAAAACTTGAGCTGAAGTATCAGTTATTATCAAAGGTTTTCTCTATTTTTACCTATTTACCGTTGTTTGCCTACAAAAAAGTTGTTGTGGCATTGTATTATTTTTTGTTGTCTTATTTTGTTTAATGAATAAGCACATTTTCCAAAATATACAGTTATTTTAATATTTTCATGGATGAGTTCTTAATGAATTGCATTAGGCAATATACCTGTAGACAAAGTGTTAGTTATTTCGCCCTTTCTGAATATTCTCAATGTTTCTATATTTTTGTTTTCTATTGCTTTTGCTAAGCCAGCTAAACACGAGTGGTGATATTGAGGCAGTGTTCTATTTTTTTTTTTCTTTAACAAGTAAACAGAATACTAATTTATTTTTATAAGTGGTTGTCATTACGTTGCCTACTTGTGGTTAAGCTTAATAAAACTCGTAATTTAAATAATAATTTCAATCGAATAGTAATTTTTTGTTACTATAATAAGGTCTTATGACAGCCGAAAAAAATGTTGCAATATTGTCTTTTCCATACATAAAGCATTCTTGTATGCCTAATATTTAGAGTGATCCAATTCTATTTTCACTATAGGTCTATAGTGCTTACTTTACAAGTAACTAAGTCATTGCGTTCAGCATTCCATTGCTGTTTTAATATTTTGAATGCGGCTGTAGGACGAGTAGACGATGTCAAGTAAATCTCCTTTGGAGCGTAATGTTGTTTTATGAATATGTCTCACTGCTTAGAATTTAAACGAGAAGATGTATTGGATATACTAACATGCGCTTTTTCTCCCTCTCTGGCTTCCTTACTATCTGGTAGTTTAATAGTAGAAACATTAGGTTTCTTTCACACAGCATTGACATTGTCTCTTATTACCGCGGATGCAGCTTTGGAGCGTCTTATAGGTGACTTTGACTTTATCAGAAAGCTTCTTTCTTCTATAAAATTTTCATAGTCATCGAAATAGTCTAGTAAAATAGTAGATTGAGTCTTTAAATTCTAAAAATTTTGCTGCAGCTGCCTCTGGTTGGCTATTTCCTATTGTTTCTATTGTTTATCAGATCTGGTAGTATAAAATAATCCCAATTTAAAGAAAGGTCCGTAAAATTTGTATTTTGCAAACTATTTTTTAATGGATATTCTTTATTATTATTTTCAGTTGAACTGCTTTTCGAAGCGTCATTATGCGTTGATCTGCAAGCAGTGAGTAGCAGCTTTGGATTCTGTTATATTTTGGCAACCATTTTATATTATCATGTGCTTGATGAGTCAGCGTCAAACTGAAATCCTACTGATTTTTGAGGAGCAGTTTTAATTTTTTTATTTGTAGAAGTTTCAGAAGTTGACGATTGTGCTGGTGGGTTAAATATTTTTTCTAAGTCACTGGCTCCAGGAATGGCTTTTTCTTGTAACTCAATATCTGTTGTGTTTAAAATAAATGATGAAATTAATTTAGTACTTGAAAAGCTGGGAAGTAAAGATTTATCTCTTTGAGATAGTGGAGCTTATTGGTTTTCTTCATCTTCCATTGTATCTAGAACTTTTGTGTCGTGAGAGTCTGATGTGGTCGTGAATCTGTCAGGACAAGGTAAACTTCGTTTTTTTCCTGATCAGCGCTTAAGAAGCCTTTGAGCTATTAATAGTAAAGTGAAATTTTCTTTTCCTTTCTACATTTTTAGTGGTATAATAATAAGGTGATATAATAAGAGGAGAACTAATTGGCTCTATTAACATGTACAATAAAGATTTTTCGTTAATCGGAGACTCTGCAAGTAGGTCTTAAAGGTAGCATGTGGGACTGTAATGTTTTGATGCTAATTAAAAGGCCATAAGCAATGCAATTCAACAAATAAGCAAATGAATAAACTTGTCTTGCCAAAAAAATAATGATCTGTTTATTATAATAACTGAATAGTAAGCAAAAAAATTATCTATATAATGAACACAATGCAAAGTAAGAAAAGAAGGCGCCTTTTTTTTACTTTGTTTGACAGACCTTTCATTTATTAACTAACAATTCGTAAAATACGAGCAATACACTTGAGTGACTTATTGCGTGCAACCGAATGACTAACTTTCTTCTCTCTTAGAGAAAGCATACATGATGTATATTACATATGTATAGTATGTATCTTTACAGACACGTATATAGATGAATTAAAAATAGTTGTACTTAACATTTCTCCTTAACTATTTTATTGCTTAAGAAAACAAATACACTACGATTAAGTGGTTTAGTCAGCATATCAGCAAGCTGATCTGAACTGCTGACGTGACTCAATCGTATAGTTTTCCCTATATGTTCGACAATAAATTTTCTAGGTATTTTTATATGCTTCTTGCCTCTTGATACTTTACCTTCCCGAGTGCTCTTAAGCATGTGGATTGCAGACTGATTGTATACATAAAGTGTTGTTGGTTCATTCAAGTTTATGTTGAGTTCTTGTCCTAAGTGTCTGATCCAACTTATATCATCAATTGATGAAACAGCTGCTCTGTATTCAGCTTCTGCAGTCGATTTTGCTACAAGACGTTGTTTTTGAGCATACCAGACGATAGGTCCACCTCTTAAAATCAAAACTCCAGTCATTGAGTATCTTTTTATAAGATCCCCTCCATAAACGGCGTATAGGCTATTAATTTTGAGTCTCCATTGAAGCTGATTCCAAGATTTGATGTTTTCTTTAGATATTGAAAGATTTTTTTTATCATCTTCCAGTGTCTTATCATGGGCTTACTATTAAATCTACTTAGGTAGTTGACAGCAAAACTGATATCTGGTCTGGAAATTGTTGCCAAATATAATAGGCTTTTAATGATTTCTCGATATGGCTTACATTTTTTAAGTGTTTCATCATTTAAAAATTTTTCTTTATCAGCAATCATACCACGTTCTATCGGAGTAGATGCAGAATTTAGTTCATCAAAGCCATAGTTCTCAATAATCTTTTTAGTGTATTTGGATTGATGAACAAAAATTCCTTAAGAGTTATACTGAATTTCTATGCCAAGGTAATTTTAATGTTTTTTTGATGCGATATCATAACTTAGCTGGAATTCCTTACCTAGTATTTGTAGAAATTTTATCATCTCCTTTTATTTTTACCTACTAGCAGACCATCGTTGATAAATAACGCAATAATCATGCTAGCATCATGGTTATCATCGTCTGTACTTATGAATCCTGATTTTCCAAGAAATTTAGAAATTTTGTCATTGAATTCCTTGGGTGCTTATTTCAGTTCATAAAGACTCTTCAACAGTTTACATACACGTCCTGATTCATCGTTAAATCCTTGTGGTTGATACATGTAGATATCCTCTTCCAATTCACTGTGTAAAAAGGCGGTTTTTATGTCGAAAGTCATAAGCTTCAATTTTTCTGACGCTGCTATGCTGAAAATTAATCTTATTGATGGATATCTAGCCACAGGGCTAAAAGTCTTGTGATAATTAATACATTTTTCATGTTCAAATCCTCGAGCTACAAGTCTTGCCTTGAATCTTCCATCTTCTTTTTTACAAAATACCCAATGACATGTTAGTGGTTTAATGTGATTTGGTGGCTTCACAAGTTTCCAAGTTTTCATACCAATCAAAGAGACGTATTCTTTATTTACTGCCTTTCTCCAGTTTGAGTCTTTCAAGGCTTCTTCGATTGATATATCTGACTCACCAATCATGGCCAGGTTTGTAACACAATCATCATACCTTGCAGGGCGTCTCAAGTTTTCAGGATTACGTAGATTTCTTGCTGGTGGACTGTCGTGAGGAATAACAAGTTGTAGATTTTCATTCATATTATTTTCATCGCTGTCTTCTTCATTGTCTTCATCATCTGTGTTTTCTTCATTAAACTCCAAGGATTCATACTCTTTATTTGACCCTTCAGATTGATCTTCAGAGTTTAGTTTAGTCTTGACGAATATTTTTTTACTTTTTGATATTTCTTTAAAAGTTACATTTTCTGAGCTTATTATGTCGTCCTTTTTTTCAATATAAATTCTGTAGCTTGGTGCATCCAAGTCGTAACCAATAAATACTCCCTTTTGCGACTTTTTATCAATCTTACCTCGCTTATGCTTTTGCACAAGTACATAACATTCACTTCCAAAAGATTTCATTTTATTTATGGCCATTTGGCGTCCAAACCATAATTCCGCAGGTGTCTTTTCTTGTACTGAGCTAGTTCCTGTTTGATTCAATGTAAATACGGAATAATTTATAGCTTCACCTCATAATTTTTTCACTTACACTTGCTGCATGAATCACTGTACGTACTGCTTCGACTACTGCTCTCATTTCCCTTTCAATACGTCCATTTTGTTATGGTGTATAAGTGCATGTTTTAACATGTAATATACCTAGTTCTTCTAAGAATTTTTTTGAGTTGACATTCTTGATTTCAGTTCCATTGTTGGACTTCAGTATTTTAACTTTTCTGTCAAATTGATTTTCTCCGAGCTTCATAAATACTTGCAACTTTTCATAAGCTTGATCCTTGGGCTTGAGAAAATATACTGTTTTAAAATGAAAATAATCATCCTTGAACAGGAAAAAGTATTTGGCTCCTCCTAATGACTTAATGTCAATCTCACCAAGATCAACATGAATATTATCTAATGGTCTTGACGCTACTTTCAAGTTTAGTGGATGCGATATTTGATGCTGTTTACCGTAAGTACATCCAACACAGACATGACCGTTCCAGTCGTTGACAAATTTACATTCTTTTTGATAAGTACTTCCTTAACTTGTCGTATATTCTGATAAGCTTATCTTTCATGCCAGACTTTAAGTGAAGTTGCTGATAGACAGTTTTCCTTTTTATTACTTTTTGACTTCTCTTGACGAAATAACATCCTGAATAGATCTCATTTTCAACTTGCCATGACTACTACTTATTAGTTTTTATCATAAAAAATAGATTCATTCGAGTTGGCCATTTGTGTATAACCTTTATCCAACATTTTAGTTACAGAAAATAAATTAAAGGGCATACCTGGTACATGCAATGCACTTACTAGTTTAATTTTTGTCCATATTTTACTATCATAAACCTCCATATGAATATCACCTACGCCAATTCCTTGCATTTCAGTTGTATCTCCAATAACTACTGACACTGGCTCGTGGAGTATTGTATAATTGATGAATAGATCTTTGCGTGACGTCATGTGCTAAGTTGCTCCACAGTCTTGATACCAAAGTTTATCATGTTGCATTGTTGATTGGATTTGCTTGATGTCTGACGTTTTTAAGACTACTATTATACATGCAAGTCTTTTATTATTCTCCTGACCTGTAGATATACTTTCCTCGTTAGTTTTATTTTTGTTTGGACATTCATTGGCAAAGTGTCCTTTTTTTTTACATATATTGCATAAATATTTGCTTTTACGATAGTCTAGATATATACTGCATGGATTATTTTTGCAATCCTTTTTAAAGTGTCTCTTTTGACCACATTTAAAACATTCTGTTACTGTATGGTTAGAATAACCGTTATATGACTAATTTTTCTTTACATTCTTATTATTTTTAGCTACAAATGCATTTTGACTATTATTACTATTATTCGACATTTCACTCAGTCTATCTTTTTCAACTTGTAAACGTTCAATGAGTTTGTTCAAGTTTTTATCTACTGCTACTGTACTATCTTAAGCTAATCTGAAGTGATGCAATTTTGACGGTAATGTACTATAGATTCTTGTGATTATCCAACTCTCCTTTATCCTTTCTCCTTAAGCTTTTAAATCTTCTGCCAGCTGATTAATCTGCATACAATTTTCAGTTGTTGACTTACTTTCATCATACATGAAGGTGAAAAACTTTCTTTGCAAACCTTCAATTGAGACTTTAGACCTTTTTCCATACAGAGTTTCAATCTTTGATAACATTTAGTTAAAAGATTGACAATTTGCTATTTTTTTGGCTCTATTGCTGTTTACATTCAAACCAATCAGTGTCTGAGCTTCTATGTCATTCTTAATCCATTTGACAACAGTTGCAGCACCGTCTGGTTTAAGTGTGACTCCGGTTGCCACATTATACAAATCTTTACTTTTCAAAGTTAAATTTAACTTAAATCTCCAGGATATATAATTGACTTCACCTTGATAATCCTTGGTTAAATTTTCAAGATGTGATCTGACTGTGTCCATGCTCAATTTGTCATTCAGTTAATTTACAATGTTATATATTCTTACTTTATTGCTCCAGACTAGTTGTTCAATACTATTTTTTTTTTCATAAACAGATATGCTTTCCAATTCAACTTGCACGTGTTTTTGTTTGCTTAAATAACCTTCTCTTTGACAACGTATTTTCTTCTGGGCCCATAACCTGATGTTAATTAAAAGGCCATAAGCAAGGCAATTCAACAAATAAGCAAATAAATAAGCTTGTCTTGCCAAAAAATAATGATCTGTTTATTATAATAACTAAATAGTAAGCAAAAAAATTATCAATATAATGAACACAATGCAAAGTAAGAAAAAAAGGTGCCTTTTTTTTTGCTTTGTCTGACAGACCTTTCATTTATTAATTAACAATTCGTAAAATACGAGCAATACACTTGAGTGACTTATTGCAGGCAACCGACTGACTAACTTTCTTCTCTCTCAGAGAAAGCATACATGATGTATATTACATATGTATAGTATATATCTTTACAGACGCGTACATAGATACATTTAAAATAGTTATACTTAACAGTTTTATAATTGCTTGACTCGCTGTTGGAGCTTAAGCTGTTAGAGTGACTACTGCTTCTGTTACTGCTATATGTTTAGATTTTTCTAACTCTTTCATGCCCCCCCCCCTCTTGAAATCTATGTAATTTTGTACACTATTTTTTCATGAGAATCCGCGGAATCACGCGATTAAGTGTTAGCATTTACATTTAAACGTCTGGGCTTATACTTATAGGTGTAGATATATTCGTGGACTTTTGCTCACCATCGGTTTGGATGATTCATGGGATTCTTTATTGATTAGATTTATGTCAAAGGCTTGTGGTTTCCGTTAACTGTAAATTTTTGTCCGTAAAAATAGTGTCGAAAATGTTGTAAGGCGACTATTACTGCTAAACACTGTTCTTTAGTAGTAGAGTAATTTTTTTGAATTTATTGAGAGTGTGAGACATGTAAGCTACAGGAAAAGGATCTCCTGGTTCTTCTTTACTTAACACAGCACAGAAAGCTAAATTGGATGCTTTGGTAGTGAGAACAAACAATTTGTAGAAATCGAAACATGCAAGTACCAGGACTTTACAAAAGGCTGATTTTAATTCTTCAAAGCTCTTTTCCTTAAGCTTTGTCTAATTAAATTTTCGAATTTTTCGTAATAATAGGGTTAAGGTTTTCAAAATTTACGCATAATATTTAACAACTTGTCTATAACATCCTATGGATCCAAAAAATTCTCGAATTTTTGTTCTCTTTGTTGGTATTGAGAGACTTTCAACTGCTTTAAATTTCTTTGGATCTGCTTTCACTCCATAGCAACATGTTTTATGTTTTAAATGTGTCACTTCAGTAATTGAAAATTCTCATTAAACTAGCTGTAATTAAATCAGCATCTGATGGTCTATTAAATACATTTATTACTTTTATTTTGTATTCTTCTAATGTTTGGCACAAATTATAAGATCATTTAAAAACGTGATTAGCTCTGTGCCTTGTAATTTCAATAAAACAGAATCCATAAGTCTTTGAAATGAAGTTAGCGCATTGCACAATCCAAATAGCATGCATATTTACTCGTAATATCCGTATGAAGCTCTGAAAGCTGTTTTGCGGTGATCTTCTAGAGATACTTTAATTTGATGAAATCTGCTAGCTAGATCAAATACTGTATAAAATTTCGACCCACCAAATTGCTCTGATTTCTCTGTAATATTGGGCAATGAGTAAGAATTATAAATAGTTTTAGCGTTTAATTTTTCGAAATCTATTACGATACCATGTCTCTTTTCTCCGCTGGGTCCTGGCTTTTTGGGGACAATCCACAGTGGACTATTGTATGGGCTAGAAAAGTAGCTAATAGCTTCTTCTTGTAGTAACTTATTGATCTGATTTCCAACTTCCTTGCGTAAAGCACAAGTGTCTCTGCATTGTAATTGAAAACAGGTTTACCGTCAGTTGTCGTTTAATTGTGTTGTACAGTTAAGTACAAAGTAATTTTATCCGTTGTTGTTATGTTGGAAACATTCTCACTAAAATCTAAGTCAAGAAAATATTTTGAATCCTTTACATTAAAAGGTACTAGATTTTGGCAAGGGATCTTGACTTTAACTGGCTCTTCTCTAAAGTTTACAGCCATCGTAAAACAGCGACCGTTACCGTATGTTACTGCTGCTTTGCCTATAAATATACGAGGAATAGGTTTTATCCAGCACTGGTATGCTTGTCCATGGCTGTTAATTTGCGTTGTAGGAATTTCCTAGTTTACTTTAGTTCTTCGACTAGAAATAAATTTCTTAATATTCCTGTCTTACTGAGGAGTGTTTCTTGTACTAAGACGTGAAAAACGTGATTTTTATCAAATACGCTTAACGTTACTGTTGCTAATGTTATAATATTTTGAGAAATTATTCCAATAAGAGAAATTTTTCATTAGTATTTATCATAACATTCGGCAGTAATGAAGATATTCTTATAGCATTGACATGAACCCCTGTACCTATGATAAAAGTGTCTTCACTTTCAATTAATTGTAAACTGTTGAGTTTCACAGTATGTGCACTACAAATGTTTCTTGCGTCAGACACTTAAGAAATTGCACAAATTGGTTCGTCAGTAGACACTAATTCAGATCTTTGCTCGCCACTGCGTCTGGGTATCAAGCACTGATTTTGTTTGAAGGATGGCCTGGTTTGGGAGAATTTAGTCTGAAATTTTGTTGATTATTGAAAAATTTGTGATTTTAATGGTATCTAAACGTTTTTTTTAGTACATAAATAATTTTCAATTCGAAAAGTAGACGAGTTACCAAATACACTGTTACGGGGTGCTGCCGATGCGAAATAACGAGTCGGAACTGGCAATCTTGACTGGGCCTGTTTTGCCCGGTCACCCTTGGCGACACCTCCAATAAATTTTATACGTGGATCTCGCTCTTCGAGACACTGTAGGGGCCAAATATCGCGGCAACCTTGAACGTCATTGCCTCTCGCGACGACTTTAACACGGCACAAAGGGGATCAGGCACACACAGAAAGGAAGCACTCACGAGTAAATTTAAAATAAGGAATATATTCAAGATCAATATAACGTATATAAAATTAATTGTGGGTGTTTGGGTGTGTGTGTGTGTGTATGTGTGTGTACGCTCATCGAGTGCGAATACTTGACGAGCACGCGGCGCAAACTCGCGAACTGGGCAGACCTACGCAGGCTAATCTAGGGCCACTGCCCTTTACAATAAACTGCCGGTTGGCAGGTACTTACGGTGATGCGGGGTCGCTCCCCGACGATGCCTCTCGCAAGCCAAGTCTACACGGGAGCAGTGGAGCGGCTACGCTGAGGTCAGTAGGCGTCCCTACTGGCAGCGTTTGAAGGCCGAGATCGATGGTATCGGCCTTGGTGACCCTAAGTCCGGCGTCGCCTGCTCTCACAGCAGGATCCGGACACTGAGCACCAAGCACTGTACCAGGGACAGTTCAAGCACAGCCGCCATGACAACAATCACAGGAACAGGAACACTCCAGAGGACGCGTCTCACGTTCTCCAAAACAGAATTTGCTTCTCGCGGGGAAATCGCTTTGGGGAAATTGCTTCTCGCAACCCTCAACAAAAATTCGCTTCATGCGCGTTCGCTGGCCCACGCTAATCTAATCCCTTGTCGGATTTTTCTTCCTTTTTTCTCTTTTCCTAACTGTCCTCTACGTTTTTCCCTTTTACTTTTTTCCATATCGGTCCTAGCCTACCGATGATGGCTCGACGGTATCTCACCGTCACAACACATTGCAGTAAGCTTGTATGAAATGAGCTAATAGTGGATTTTGGTGTTGTATTGGTTGTGCGGGACCAAGGTTTCGATGATTCTTCTACGAGTCATTCAACGGTTGATAAGATTACGTTGTATTCGATTTTTTAACAGTTTTACACATTGTTTAGTAGAATTTCCATTTAGATATTAAAGAGCTGGGTGTGATACTATTGTTCAGTCTGAATTTAACGTAGTCAGGAAAACATTTTTGTCATTAGGGTTGTAAAAATAAAATATATTGTTCATATTGGGATCGTTATATTCGACTTGTATATTGTTTTTTTTTGGGCTGAAAATATGAAAAATTCTCTTGTTGGTTTTATTGCTGCAGTAATAAATATTTTTTTTCTTGTAAGGTGTAACTTCTAAGCAAGGTACATATGTGAGTTCTGATAGTGTATGGTAGCGTTAGTGTTCACGTGTAATATTTTTTTAACTTTTTATGCTTTAAAAGCTGCCTGTAAGGCACTGGCCAGGTTTTTTTATACGTTTGACATTATATTGGCCTTAAATCTATCAGGTTGATCTCCATGAATGATATATTATCAATTCTTTCTTAATATAAATTGTAATCAGGCTATTGGTATTCAGGAACGCTGTTGAAAGTGGCCCTTGTTTTTGCTACTCTAGTGCCTTACTCAATAAGTGCGTCAAAAGATTTTCTTGTAAAACTCATGAACAGTTTCTCCCTGTTTAACCTGACAATCATTAAGCCGGTGACGTATTGAGCATAAATCTTAGAAGGAGCAAAGTATGCATTTTTATGGTTTATGATATCATCTAATGTATTTATTGTTTATCCATCTACACAAAGTCTTGCTTTGCCCTTTAATCTTGGAATGACTATTTTTTAAAACATGGATTCTTTTGTATTTGAGATAAGGTACCTAACATTTTTAATATTTTGCCAAAAATCCCTGAGCGGTGTATTTTAGACACTTTGTATGGGTATGTGTAAGGTAGTTTTGTAATGGTAGCTTGTTTTAAAAGAAGTAAGGTATATGTCACGCGATTACAGAAGCAAGTGTACCACTTGATGTTTGGAGATCACAGAGCTTTTGCTTTTTATAATTTAAAAACGAAATATGGGTTTGAAGATACTCAATATAAGATGTATGATATACGATGTCACATTAAAAAAATTTTCTTATGAAATTTCTGCTGATTTCAGATATGAAACGGCAGCTTAAAGACCATCCTTAAAGAGGTTTGCCATATTTCCGTATTGTCAGTTAATTGCTTCGAGCGTCTTTTTATCGCTGTTGTTGCAGCTTGAATTTACTCAATCGCTTGATTTTACTACCTTTTTATCTCTACGCTATTACTTTTCTTTGAGGCAAGCTTCTCTTGTGTCTGATTGCTGAAAATATCATGCTACTGTCCTTATTTGTGTTACTGCGTATACTTGAGAGGATAAGTGTTTGTCTTTTATCTAGAAAAGACCGTGGAACATTCAGTATTTACTGTTGATTATCAGAAGCGTCTTTGTGCTCCACCTCCAGAATCTGTTGGGCCTGTGACAGTCATCCAGTTTCTTACTAGATTAGAACTGACGGCAGATTCTCTCAGAGAGGTAATGGTACGTATTTTGTGTACCTCCCATTTTCAATGTGGTATTTTCTTTGATACATACAGATTGGTCATGTTTAGAACTACCCTTTTATCTAAAAATTAGTATCGGGAATGGGCTAAAACCATCATCGCAGCCCTCTTTGTTTCCAGAGAAAGGTGCTACTTGCTCGAGCCAGCCAGGTGCCATCACTCCTGCTTAGTCTCACCAGCCAGATACTGCCCTAGCGTTGTGTAAGGAGTGTTAAGATATTGTTTGTCAATAGTGAGCCATTGTGTAGGCATACCAAAAGCACTCCTGGAAAATAAGCATAAACATACCTACCTAAGATTGGAGCAAAAGAGAGAGGATCATTACTACATTTAGAAACTCTACTCAAGGTGCTTTACACAAACAACTTGCACATAGTTGATACTCAATACCAGATAAAAGTGATTGTACAAATTTTTTTTATTGTGCATTACTACAAACGTTTTCTACACAATTGTATAATTAAACTTGTACTCATAAAAATTGTCATTACCATTCTACATAACCATTCTACATAAAAAGTCGTACACAGTGTCAATGCTACACAAAAACACGATGTTTACTTTTTTTCTCTCATCATCAATACGTACTTGAGTGTGCTCTACAGAAAATAATGAGATTGTGCAGAACAGAACAAGTACAACGCACTTTAAGTGATCTACACATGTGTAAGACTCAAGTTGTGCAGAATATTATACAATACATCGTATGTATGTATTATACGCACTATTGTAGAGGAAACTCAGAATTAAAAAATGATATGCGCTTAGCCCTCTATACCTAATTTTACATTGTCATATTTTGATATGTGATAAAAATATAATAAAAAGCACTGTGACATTTAACTTCTAATCAACTAACTATTTATGTAAGCCATAAAGTATTTTTTTTTAACAACATTATTTTTTCTACTCTGAGGGATATTATAATAATGTAGACATTAAGTGTGCCCTCAGTAGAGACAACAGGGTTCTCTTTTAGGTGCACACCCAACCGGGGCAAGTACAAGGAGTCCCTCAGGCCATGTTTTGCTGGTCTCTCAGGCCTATTATTTGCCCTGGTGACATGTGCCACCAGTTTTGAAAACTACTATTTGATCAAGAACAATAAATAGTGTGAGATCTTTTCTCAATCTAACTAGTTTACATTTTTACCACCACATCATGCCATACCAACTGCATTTTTTACTGCATATTATTAATGGACATTGAATAAGAAGTTGATATGACTAAAATAACACAGGTTAAGCTACTTTAAAAGCCAAAAATAGTAGCAAAAAATTTGATTGATCAGCAAAAGTTTACTGCAACCTTTTTAATTAGTAGTTAGTTGAACCAGTTCAAGAAAATGAGGAACGTTAGAAGATGTAATGCTTTCTATAATTTATTAACAACGTAATACTACAATACTACTTTTAATTTCTGCATTGCATACGTTCCTTGACAAAATGCATTTGGCATTTGATAGAATATTTGTTTGTGTGAGAGAAATTTTGATGGACATTAATAATTGAAATTTTTTTATGTGATATAAATGTTACTTGCTTCTTAAGCTTTAAGATTATCTATTCTATTAAGTTGTATAATAAGTATTAATTTCGATAATATTAGTTCGTGTGTCAATCAAACATTCTAATAAAACTTACGATTTTTAACGGAACACCACTAAACGTTAGAATCTTAGTACAGTCGTAAAAGTTACATAATAACCTTACAATAACAAAAATTTACATATACTTAAATAAAATATAATACATTTATTTAGCTATAAACTAACATTCTAATTTATGAAAATTTTCATGGGTGGCCCAGTTACAGATACTTTACGAACCGTCCACTACAGGACACTTCCACTTTGTTTTATGTAGTGTACCCACTAGAGATGCGCAATGATTGCACATATACAAGTGTCTGCACTGCAGAGCATGATTAGCTGTCCAATTGATGCAAATAGCTCATTTTCTTGTAGCAAAAAAGAAATGTTAGCATACTTTATCATAATACTTAGTTAATAAGATAAAATGTGTGTTCTTACGAAGGAGTAAACAAGCATTTATTATAGATGGTGCTGTTTTTAAATATTTTTAATGATAATATTAAGTTACGTAAAGATCTATGAAAAAAATTTTGTGGTTGTGTAAATTAAGATTCAGTAAAAGGTAATTTGCTGTGTTGACTAATTACGTATTACAATATGGTATCATATTTAAACTAAGTCTAAGTTGCTTTTTCAGTTATAGTAAGTCACTAATAATAATATTTAAGAGAAATTTACCAACACTTTATCACTATCTTAAGAAAACCAACTATAAAGCCTAATAAACTGTGACCTAAAAAAGCAAAAGATCCTGGATAGGAATTCGATTAAAGGTACTTGTGTTTATAAAAATTTTATGCATAATGAAAACAAAATTTAAGGACTCGTACTACGTGACTAGATAAAGGGTGCTTGAATTAATAATCAATGAATAGTACATTTTAACGCAGCATAATACTCAGCATAACTGTTATAAAGACATTGATCCCCAGAAAGACGTTAAAACCAGTACTCAGACGTAATAAATGTTTTTGTATCAAAAATAAATGCATACTCCATTTAAATAAGATGCTCTTCTGAGTATTAAGTTGTCGGGTAAAAGACAGTTTCGATAATTACTACTTAATAACAGACTTGCAAAAAAACACGTGGTCACCGTGTTAAGAGAGTTTGTTTCTTTACTTTATGACGGAGTCATTTCTGTCTTTCCTGCGACAGTAAACGCCAAAAAGTGTTTTAAAGGGTGAATCTCATAATTTGTTATAAACTAGTAAAAACCTGGGTCTATATGCCATTTGTTTCATGTGTGAGAAATCAAAGAGAAGGGTAGCGCAGAAAAGCGGAAAAAGGATGGAAGAGATACAGGAATATATGGATTATGACACTACAATAAAAGAAGACACCTATGTAATTAGTAATATAGCGAATCTTTTATAGCTGCCACGCTTATTGTGATATGCCAAGTGGTGTATGTAATGACGCCAAGGATACTTATACAAGTACTAACAATTGTATCAGAAACTGCGCCACGTTCGAATGTGTATGTGTAAGTGGACTAGTACATCAATTGAGTGTGACAGAGTGCGAGGCCGCACTGCTTTGTGGTCCTCACGCACTATTCTTGCATAAGCCTGCGTGTGAAGCAGAATTCAAAAGTGATTGAGAAAGAAATAGTGAGAGAGGTAGAGATTGCCGGAGATAAACGAGGAAGGCTGCCCAGTAGTTTCTCACCCAGCCGGATCCGTCCTCGTGTACCCGTTGTATCTGAAATCCCCCTGGACAACTAGTGCTGGCTCACTGCGGGACAACGGCCCCAAAGACAACCTACCACTGAGTCTGACGCCAAAACCACCAGGAGGCTGCGCCAAGCAGTGATGGCAGACCCAGAGGTATTGTACGGTGTAGTATTATCACGAGAATTGTGCGCAATCTTGTGCAGATGTTTCGAGCATGTATCATCAGGGTAAGCCAGGTAAGATAGCCTTCAGAGTAACTTTGCTTTTTTGTGTTGTTATTTTGCACGCCATTTTTTGGACAGCGACATTTCCAGGTAGCCTTAATCGTTTCTCTCTAAAAGAGCAGCCTGATGACTACCTTGATAGTTGCAAGTCCATCGAGAAAGTCTATCAACACGAGTTTTACCGGTAAAAAAAATAAATGCGCACGCGGATTGGACCATGCAAGGGTGGGCAAATAACGATGATATAATAATTTAAAAGGTCAATTCAGCCGAGACAAATAAATTAATTACGGTACAAAAAAATCAAAACTATGTTAAAAAAGTCTTAGGTTTGCATTGGCTGAATTTAACTGACAAATTAAACTCAAAATTCAAAAAGATAAAATTACTCCTGTTTTTTTCAGTGGTGATAGGGTTCTGACTAAATGCGAGTTTTTGGCTACAATTATATCAGTTTGCGATCCGTTAGCCTTTTTAACTCCTTTTACCGTACAATTAAAGATTATTATGCAAGAAATATGGTCGAGTGGAGTTTGCTGGGATGAGAGAATTCGCAACGACGAGTATGCACATTGGAAGCTTTGGTTACGCAAATTCAAAAAATTGAAATATTGCCACGTTGATCCATGTTATCAATTATTGTATTCACAAGATGAAGCAGAACTACGTATGTTTTGCAATGCAAGCTCAAAAGCTTATGCGACCATCGCGTATTGGCAATTTCCTTTGTTAAATAATAAATTTCACACTTTAATTATAATAGCAAAAAGTCCCATCGCATCGTTAAAAAATAGTACGATTCCTTGTCTTGAATTACAAGCTGCGGTTGTATTAAAAATATTAGCTAAAATAATAGAGAGCGAATATAATATTAGGGCTTCAAAACGAGTATTTTGGACGGATTCCAGAATCGTGCTACATTGGATTAAAAAAGGGCCACAAGAATTAAAAACTTTCATTGTAAATAGACTAATTGTGAGTGAAATAAGCGAAAAAACTAATACATCCAAATAGCGATGGGTACCTACCAAAAATAATCCAGCTGACGATAGTACGTGATACGTACCAGATTTTTTATTTAAGAGGAGTAGATGGTTCTTGGGTCCGGCGTTTTTGCAAAAAAATGAAATAAAATGACCAGAATTAAACAGTGAAAACTCAAAAAAATAGAATTTGATGCATTAAATTACAAAAATATTGTAGCTACTACTGAAATTTCAAAGCTTTTTTTAGATTTATCTACATTTTCTTTGAGTGATTACTATTTATTACTATAGGACTAGTCTATAAAGCTATATTTAGGATGCAAAAAATAAAATTAACTTTTGTAAAAAAGATTTCTAAAGCAAAAGAGTTATATATTAGATTAAGCCAATGAAATACATTTTTTTATGAAATTCAAGCTCTCAAGAATAAGAAGCTGATCCCAAAAGAAAGTAAGATTTTAAATTTAGATCCATATATTGACGATCACAAGATTTTACGAGCAAAAGGACAACGTGTGAGTTTTGCAGAAAAATATTTCGAATCATGTCCAACAATTTTAGATTTTAAAAATATCATTATCGCTTGATAACTAAGGTTTTGCAGCTCAAAAGAAAATAGAATAGAGATTAAATCCTCCTAGCCCTTCGCATATGGGCGGTGCATGGAAAAATTTAATTCGATCGGTAAAAATTGCTCTAGTAACTGTATTGAAAGAACAAGTAATGTCGGATGAATGCTTGTTGACCACGTTGACTGAGATTGAGCACAGTGTAAGCTCACGTCTACTTACGCATGTATCCGTTGATCTGCGAGATCACGAGGTTCTTGCGCCAAACCATTTTTTGATTGGGACATTGTCAGATGATATAAGATTTGGAGAGAAAAAAAAAATGCTTTGTTCAAGTAAATACTGCCAAGTAGCTCAGCATTATGCTGACTGTTTTTGGGGAAGGTGGTTAAAAGAATACCTTCTATTACTGATTCTGAGAAAAAAGTGGCACAACAGTAATAATCCAATCGAATTAAATGATATAGTTCTCATTTTAAATAAAAATTTGCAATCAAATCAGTGAAGAAAAGGTGTGATTATTCGAATAACACTGCGTTCGGGCAGTGAAGTTCGCGTTACTAAGATAAGGACAGTTAATGGTGTTTCAGTGAGAGTGAGACCGACTGCAAAGTTGGTTTGTTTTAAAGAAGAGCGAAACTCTGAAGTTTCATACGAGAGGGAGGATGTTTCCGATAGAAAATATCAATTCTATGTGAGGCGTTGTGGGTTTGCATCATTGTTAAGAACGGCGTGCATAAATTAATAAAAGTTTCAGCACAGCAAGGATATTGTTGCTGCGTAGGCGTTGCGAGCACGGCAATCTGAAAGAAGAAGGTGATTGTCCGAGGCCGCTTGGAATGATAGTACGTCATGATACGGGGCGAGAGGTATTCTCGTGGATGGTTGTGCCAGAGAATAAATGACGTTGATCTCCTTGGCAACGAGAAAAACATTGCGCTTTTCTTGTCAACAGTAATGAAAATCTACGTCACTTCTTTATGAGTGGCAGTAGCGTCAAAGCGTGAAAGGTTGTCTTAATAAAAAAAAATCAATGATAAAAAAAAAGTTTGAACTGACTTTTTCTTAGAACTTTTGAGCGTTACCTTACATTTAAAGTTATTTTTTAATCAGCCCTCTTGCCACTTTTGGCATGGTTAAGACTTTTGTGAGTCTTAAAGGCTGTTTTTATGAACTTTGTTAAATTCAAATATATTTGCTGGCAAAAGAGTTCAACGTCCAACAATCCTCTTAAAAAGCCGAGTGAGCTTTTCAAGTGAACTCTTTTTAGACTAACCTTTCCTGTAAACGTGACGGCCTCTATACCTTAGAGTAATCTTCTCTGGCCGGTTATTGTATCACTTGACTAATCGGGAAAAAAACTACTATGTCTAAAGCATTGGAGCTATTTGTAGATCTTTTTCCCAACGTCTCCTGGTATAACGCTAAAGACTTTGGCGTCTAAAGTACTTTTTTTTTTGCAGACTCAGTTGTTTTGGTGATTTAAGGTGCGGAGATTCATTCTTGATGCTTGCCCGTTGAAGACAGTCCCGTTTGCTAAAGTTTATTCTTTTGTTTTCCTTAATTGCTTTTAGGTTCGCCCAGTGCAGACCTTGGAGAAGATTGGTGATTCCTCGTTAAATGCTTAGAGTCGAAATGGTAGTACAGGGTCATCGATACTTGATGTCTCCAGCCTTGTGAAGAACAACTTTATTCCTGACGTCTGTCAGTGAATAACTGATTTGGTTTAATAGTGGCTGGCTTTATAAAGTCTTTTACGTGAAAAATAGTTGCTGGAAATGGAAGTAAGAATCTATTTGTTGAAAAGGTAGTTTTAAATTAGGTGGCTTTTAAAAGAATGGATGAGATTAATCGTTAAGTAGGAAACGGAAACACTTATAATGACCCTGAAAGGGCCAGTGGTGAAACTTCCAGCTACTTCTAATTATAATTATTCTTGATGATGAAGAGCTGGCTGCGGGTAACTTGACTCTTACCCTTGAAGTCTCTGTGTACGGAGATCGTGATGGACGAAGATATGCCACTGACCGAATAATTTCTCGTCTTCAGGTCACTTCCAGAATAACCAACCGCTCATCGTTAGTTGGGAAAATCAGCCTGGAGAATACCTTCTCCGTGAGTACGCCGTTGGGATGACCACTAAGAAGGAAACCGTTGTGGCTGTCCATACTTCTCAGGGCTGTCTTCTCTGGCTTGCATTTGTAGTAAAAAATTTTCTGATGACACCAGGCAGGATGATTGAACGGCCACAAAACTCTGAAAAGTTTGATGAGTTGGAGCAGGTTGTGGTTTGGCTAGACACGTCTCCTGATATTCTGTCAGAGACGTTATTGTTAAGAAATTTTTATTGGTGGCACTCGTCAATCCTGATGGATCGGGGTAGAATTAGACGTAGGACGCTTGTACATTATATAAGAGTGTCGTTGTTAGCCGGGATACCCAGCTGGACGACTAAAATCTGTATTCTTGATGTATGGCCGGTAGACGAGTATAGAAATTTATAAAACGCTCTGACGTATTAAAACCACATGTGTTCAATTATATTGCAGGTGGCTTCGATTTTATGTCCATGCCACCTAGCAGATTTTACTGAACTAACGTGAAAAGCTATCGTTTTTTTGCAAGATTTTGACCTTATTAACTGCTATTGTTATTTTTTTTTAAGATAAAAACCATACTAAAACCATCTCAAAACTGTCAACAATTAGTATGCAAAATTTCAGCCAGGTCGGTTGAGTAGTTTCCATAGTTAGCAATTACAACGGTATAAGTGACTTTGCTTCGTATATTAGTAAGATATGCATTTATAGATAGTCAGAGTAAGGTCGAAGGTGATGTGCAGCGCTATACTCATGATACATCGCATTCTTTTTCTTATGACGCTCAAAGCATTAGCTTGCATTATCTGCTGTAATTTTAACTATTTAGACGCTGCATATCTTGTGATTGTTTTTTATTAAGTAGTTCTTACGTATTAGTGTACAAGTTATACGTGCATAAGCTATTAGTTTTGTGTGTAAATTATACTGTACGAAAACAATAGCTGCCCGAATATATGCTGTTACAACGATCATTGGCCTGAACCACATGAATATTAAGTAAGTGTCAACTTTTTTAGTTTTTAAACAAATTTTTTGAATTTTTGTTGTATGCAAGTATAACATAACATCGTATACTGTAAGATTTTTTTTTTGTTTTTAACCGTACGTTAGGTGAAGAAATTCGATAATGTGATAAATTAGGCTTTGTTTTAAGAAACTATACAACTAAACTTTATAAGTTTCTAATGTTACATATTAAGTTAACATATAATTACGAATCTCATACATGCACAGTCTTAATACAATCTTTTTGTAGACTGTAATTCTATTTGTGTTTTAACATTAGTAACTATCAGAAACTTTATGAGTGATTATCAGTTTGGAATAACAGGTATTTTTACCAGATTCAATTCTGTTTCTGTGGTCCACTAATTAGGTGGTTTTTTTGGTGAATTTTTATTCTAAGCTTTGTTACTAAACAATTTGGTACGGTTAAAAATTTAAACTTCATGATCATCATCATACACGTTATATTTTATTGATAATGTTTATCTTAACAACAGCAAGCTTTATGCTCAATTGATTATTCATCACAAAAAATTTCTATTAATAGTACACAAGCATTTTACGATCCAAATTGCCGTTCTTTTAAAATTACTGATTAATTAGCTGATTACTCTGTTAACATAGAAAAACCTTTTTTGTCGGATAGTAGACCTTATTATAACAAAGCAAAACCAGTTTAAAATAAATTTTTTTGGAAATAATTCAAGTCAACTGCCTGACATTGGAACTTAACCAGTTAATACAGAGCAATTGCAACATAAAAAAAATAACAGTCTGTCAGGCAATTCTTTGGGACAAGCTCAATGCATGTACATCAACGTGAATATTGCGCTTTCTTTTGTGTGTGTGTGACTGTATGCGAGCGTGTGTGTGCGTGGGCATGCGTGCGGGCGTGTGTGTGTGTGTGTGTGTGTGTGTGTGTGTGTGTGTGTGTGTGTGTGATAACAAGTTTTTTTTTAATAGCTTACTAGGCTGACAGTATACTTATGTCAATAGATAAATTTTATAAAAACAAAAATTCTATTTAATGTTTGTTACTAAACTTACCAGCTAAGTGATTATGTGCTTTAGGAGCCTACAGACTAGATGTCATTAATCCTTAGACTCGATCTTGATTCAACAAATTCATAAATAAAGTCAGGGACCTAATAATTGATGATAAATTAATAAATGGTCGTCAAAAGTGAGCATAAATATTCATTACACGTATGTAATTATTACGTAAAGTTGTATAGAGTGTTGTGGTAATGTAAAAAATAATTATACAAATCTTAGGCCAAAAAAATGTATTTTTTTGAATTCGTTTTGGATGTAATGGCTTCTGCTGTGCATAAGAGAAAATTTGACAACAAATTATTGAAGACACACCGCACTAATGAATCTATTATTTTTATTCTACTTTATTACGTTCATTTTGTTCTAGCTTGAATCGTGATACTTTTGTTTCTTTACGTTAGCAACTAATCGAGCTGTTCCCGACCCAACTTTCTCAAGAATTTTATGGGGAAAACAGTAAAGACATTGAAACAAAAGGTTGCTTGTTTTAGTCATATAGACATCTTAGAGCTGATGCAATTGAAACTAAAACCTTCAGTGGAACCATAAAAACAAGTCAAACAAAAGGTATAATCGTGTTTTTTTGGTTAAACTAAATAGATGTTCTTTATTGAATGTATATTATTATCTTTCTAATAATTCTTATAGAGAAAAAGACATTAATTAAATTACAAACTTAGAACACCAACAAGATCGTTGAGGATTTGATTCGCAAATGGAAAGCTACATTAGAGCCAAGTAAACTAATTTATAAAAGTTCAAGCCTTGCTCAAATATTAATCGTTTATCCATGCTCAAACTCGTCTCTTGGATATTTGTTGATATAATTATTTTTGCTGATTTAATAATTCATTATTTAAAGGAAAAATCAAGACTCAATTTATAAATTTTTTTTATGTAACAAATATTGAATGATTTTCAATCTGTGCATGGTGCTTCCGCAGAAAATTTTGTAAAGAATTGAGATACCATAGCCGGTTAATAATGGTTTGCGAAAGTTTTTTTTATTATTATCAGTAGGCACTTAAAACGATTCATCTATATCTTTCTATTTTTACAAATAAATCTTAAAAATAACATCGATAAAATCATATAGGACTGATTTTCAAGTTGTTATTTATTAATAGGTACTCTGCCTTTTTTCATCTTTAATTATTTGTGTCCTTTGCTAAGTAACGTCATAAAATTAAAGAAGTGCAAAAGTTAATCGACAAGAAAAATTAGATTGTTTTTTGATACACAAACTCGTACTATTCAACATTTCCGAGAAACATTTTGTACCTCATTATAAAAAAAATTTTTATTCATCATGTGTTTATACCTTTTTAGGATTTTTATAAGGAGGATGGGGAAGCTGTCTTCAACAGCGTCAAAGCATATTTAACAAATATTTATAAAGGATCATTTGGAACCGAGATTTTGCCCTACATTTTTTGTGGTAAGTCCCTAGCACTACCTAAAGTAGTGTATCTCGTGGTAAATGACCGCTGTCAATTTTCTGTGGATTCTGCAATCACCGCTGTAGACACCCTCTACAAACTACTGAAAATAATTAAATGTAAAAATATTTGGTATTACAAAAAACATTTTTCAGGTCTGAGATTCTTATGTGTATAAGTTGTCTAATAAAACTCCATTTTTAAACATAACTAAGATCATTCAGAGGATAAAAAGTTTAAAATGGCCAGAGAATTCTAAAAATCCTAGAAAATAACTTTTTTTTTGAAATCAGATGTATCTGCGAGTACAGAGCCGTAAGTTGAAAATTTTTATTAGTCATAAGAAAAAAAATTTTATGAAAAAATAAAATTTTTCCCTAAAATTAAGTACAAAATCCATAATTGTAATAAATATGTAGTTAGGCTTTATATAGATTAGTGAGTTCCGAGATCGTGTGGAATAATTTCGCGTTGCAGTACAGTGTGAACATCGATGAGTTAGGGATTACTTTCTTTAGTCGTTGTTTCGGGACCACCCTGGCTGTGACACTTTATATGTCTCAGGAAATAAAAACGCAATATCACAACTTATTTGATTATAAGTATAAACAAAATAGAAGCCGTAGTACGTAGTCATTAGGTGGAAGGAAAGAGTTTTAGCAGGGTAATAGCGTCCATGGTTTCAGGGTTTCATAGCTTATTTAAAAAA
The DNA here is from genome assembly GCF_036245765.1 of Copidosoma floridanum. Taxonomy (NCBI): domain Eukaryota; kingdom Metazoa; phylum Arthropoda; class Insecta; order Hymenoptera; family Encyrtidae; genus Copidosoma; species Copidosoma floridanum. Next base: position 37,577,017 of record NW_028321897.1, on the reverse strand, counting down.
TTCTGTTATGGTAATTTTTCATTTCCTTTTGGTACTGTGCCGTTACATAAATTTTAATATATGTTGATATTATAGTAGAAGACATTATTGTATATTATTTTTGATAGAAGTACAAGTAAGTTATTATCTTAAGAAGTAAAAAAAGAATTTAATACTTAACTGCATTTACATTCTAAGCCATCATGTCGTATAATAAATTCTATTTCGTTCTACGCATGAAATGGTAATTTAAACTTTACTTGAATTGTGTAAGTTGATGCATTTGTCGTTAGAGTTGTAAATTAAAATCTTTTTTTACAAATAATGTAAATTGTTACGTCCAGTTCACAACTAGGGTGGGACCAATTTTTTCTTACTTTACTGGAATTATAACACAATTAGGTGAAACACGTCTGTGATTTTATGTACTAAAAGTACTATGATGATTATTTATTTTCCCTTGATGTTCATACAATGACGCATGCTCTACGTAATACACGTGGGTACTGATAATGTGTTCTATTATTATTACGATAATATCCACAAATTTCTATTTTTTATTCTACGTTGGCTTTCACGCTAGTTATGTATTTTTTCAAAAGGCATTATATTACGGGACCAACTGAAATGACATATTTTGAGGAATGTATATTTGGTTTTTTTTGTACAATATTATACTTATGTACTATTATCACAATGGTGTGCTGTTTAGTACACAAGTTGTAAGAATTTCTACTTACTGATATAATACTTTTTGTGTTTCATCAAAATAGTTACAGAAAAAAAAAAAAAACTAATTATGCCCCATTCCCACTCACTGTTAGCATTATACAACAATATCAACACGAGCCATAGAAAACGCACGTAGGTACTGACAGTTATTCTTACTAGCATTACATAAATCCTAATGAAGCTCTGTTTTGCCCTCAATGTTCGCGTCAATAATGACTAGAGCAACAAGAAACGCTTACAAGAACCGTAGTGCAATCATATTTCACACATAAAAATTAATAGATATTTTATATGCTTGGATACTGTCCGTATTATTATATTATTATGTTATTACGATATGCTTAATCATAACGGATGCTTATGTGAATAAATCATAGCATCATTTTTAATTTTTTTAATACGAAGCAGTTAATGTTATCAATACATCAATTTATACCTACGTTATTATATATCTTTCTATATTAAACAGTGATTTTGGAGAGTCATTCCACACAGCCCCCTCCATCTCCTTCCATCTCTCTTCAGCCATACTTAGTCCCCCTTTTCATCCCTCCTCTAAATAAGGTGAAATTCTCACAGTTTTGACAAAATTTTTATGAGGTAAATTTTAAGTTAGCCCTTCCTCTACCCATCCTCAGCCGCCCACTCGATTTTAATGAGCCCCCCTTGCCCCCCCCCTCAGCCACTTCTTTAAATAAGGTAAAATTCTATCAGTTTTTACTACATTTTTATTGGGTTAAATTTTTGTTTAGCCCCCGTCCGCCACCCCTCATAATTTTAATTTATTGTGAGTTAATAACTATATAACCCAATAAGCCTTCCTTACAGTTTAGTAGAAGTCCCTTTAGCCTCGCATTGGCAGCATCTCTCAATAAAGTTAAATCATTACTGCAACTATTAATAGTTTAACATTTCACAGAGATAACATCAACTAAGATGACATAAATAAAAATGTTTTCAAATATAATTATAAAGTATATGAACTTATAACTGCAATACAGTTTCAACATTTTTACCCTTCTATTTAAATAAATATCGTAACTTACATATAATGAGAAAAATTTTTGAATAAAAAATTAAATAGTTTTATTTAATCACAAAATTTTAAATACTGTTGTTGATTACGTAAATATTAAAATAAATATTAGGCCTTGTAGTTATAAAACTTTAGAGAAGTGGCATCTATTTTCTGAAAAAGGCTATCAATAAGACTCAGACGTTAGAGAACTCGGGACCGAAAAAGTAAGGTAAAAATCATAAAAAAGTATAGATCATAATTTCACATGTAAGAAATAAGTCTTTGTATGAATTTGAATTTTCGGCGTATGAAACTGTATGAAACTTGATAGTTCTAAATTTATATAACTTCTAGTTGAAAAACTTTCACAGAGTTGTGTACAACGCTGAATTGGATCACGCAAGTAATGATTCATATGATTTATTTTTTGGTACGTAAATGTATGAGGAAGCCCAGAGATGTCCCGCCGTAAGAACAGTCTTTTGTATTGTACGTACTTCACAGAATGAGGTGGATAAATTAAACAAACAGCTTGCTTACAACCCTCTTAGCAATTCTTTAATATTTGTTTTGTTGTTTAACTAAGAATTTGAATAAGTATTTTTATTATTTTAACTAGTTTAAGATTTGCGGTATTTCCGTTTCTTCTAATGCTTATAACAGAAAAAATCCACTTGTTAAAAAACATTAATTTAAAAAAGTTGGTAGCGTTAAAGTACAAACAAAATTCGCAAAAGGTGATGATGGTTTTAGGCAAGAAAAAAGTATTGTTGAATGAATATCGAGCTAGTGAATCTCAATACATAAATAAGACAAACACACACATACGTACGTATAGACGAACTCATTATCAAAGTACAATTCTTCCATTTTGCTTCTAGCACATTTTTTTAATATAAAATCTGTCGTTCGCAACAAATTTTTTGTGTTGGGAGCAAAAGTAAAACAAATTTTTTTATTTTTTTATTTATTAACATATTCTTGTAACAAGGTATCTACATCCTCTGACTGTAGTATTTATAAAAAACAATAAATGTTAAATATTTGTTGACTAATATTCTGTTATGTATTATAAATGACTTAATTACAATAGAAATATTATTGTACGTCTATTGCATTTAATGCTCTGAATCACTGATTAGTGCTTCTCTTATTTATGTTTTGTCATACGTTTTTATTTATTGGCAGACTTAAAGCCATATATAAAAGATGTACGTATTTGAATAATGCATAAAATTTATTCATTGTCACAGTACTTTTGCGTATTAACCAGTAAGTGTATCGCAGTTGTAGTTTTAAATGGACCCAGCTACAACACGATCTACCTTTAATTTATTTGCTAAGTTGCTTCTGCTTCGTATAAATACATTTATTGACTGTTATATTCCACTACATTCTTATTTATCTGACATGGCATGCTACAAGATGATCATAATTAAACTGTGGTGGTGTAACATAATTAAAAGTTTAATAGTCAACTAATTTAAGACAACTGTTTAAGTGCTATGAAAATTAAAGTATCTTTCTGCATTATTGCAGTTAATTTGTGCAGGGTTGGTATTGCATACATTTTTTTAACATAGCCTATGTTATGCCATAAACTGAAAAAAACAGTGATAAAAAAGATACACAGTATGACACCTGCCTCTTTTTCTGCTCTGGTCATACAGAAAAGATTAAAAACTTATATTAAATAGTAATTATACTATTATTAACCACGTAAGGGGACTCATATTCTTTGTCACGCAATCTGGTATTTCATATTTGTTACGGTAGACTTTGTGTTACTTTTCGCTGTCAGTAATAAAAAAAGATTCTCGGTCAGAATCGCTGTCGTTGAAACCAGAGATATTAATTTCACTATGACTTCTTGCTTGTTCTCCTGGTGCATAGATAGAGTTCTGAAAGTAGCGATTTTCAAAAAACATTATTTCCCTGCAGATGTTTCTTAATACAACTAAATTATTTCAAAATATTATCTCCTTATTGTTTACTTGGTGGCAGTTGCAGTGATGCCAACTATTGAGGTACCTGCTTGTATGGGAGCAACTGTATCTACCAGTGTAGGTAGCATCTCCTGCTCTGCAGCATCTACGGTAACTTGTTGCTTGTGCTGTTGCAAATCGATGTTTTGTGGCATTTCTTCCACAACTACATTTTGCAAAACTGGCGAGGGTTAAGGTTCTTCTTTAACATTTAGATGTGGGTGCTTATTTTTAATTGCCATTGGTTGTAAGGCTTTCTTCTTTTCGACTGATGCATTAATTATATAAGATTTTTAAACCCCGTAAGAGCCTGGACGTCAACCTATGGTTATAATACATTATAATTTTTCAATACTACTTGATATACACCAAGAGGCTCATAACCTTACCTCTGATTGCATCAACGTCTACACGGAGAGACAAATCTCGGGTTTTACGCTTGGAGGTCTTCATGCGTATTGACCACGACAACTTTTCTTGCGTATGCAGCACGACGATTGTGCGCCGAACTCAAGTGATCCGTGCGATTATCGCACGACACATTACCATCGGTAAAAAGCAAAGAAAGTTACGTGATTATCGCAAGGAGACCGAGCGCCGAATGCAAGGCATCATAGGGTAATAACGCATTGCCTCGAGCCACGGGCAAATCACAAGGTGGCCGTGGTCTGCAGACCACGGCCTCTTTGCATTCGGCATCGAGAAATGGGGAGGGGAGATCCGACACACATATGTAGCCTATATGTACAGCAGCAATTATAAGAGACCATAATATATGTATGTATATTTCTCTGCCCTTCTTTCCTATATATAGTGTCTCCTATACTATACACTACTGCGTATAGTAGAGTAGGAGAGAAGGGCAGAGAAATACACATACATATATTATGGTCTCTTATAATGGCTGCTGTATATATAGGCTACATATGTGTGTCGGATCTCCCCTCCCCATTTCTCGATGCCAAATGCAAAGAAGCCGTGGTCTGCAGACAACGGCCGCCTTGCGATTTGCCCGTGGCTCGAGGCAATGCGTTATTACCATATGATGCCTTGCATTCGGCGCTCGGTCTCCTTGCGATAATCGCACGAACCACTTGAGTTCGGCGCACAATCGTCGTGCTGCATACGCAAGAAAAGTTGGCGTGGTCGATACGCACGAAGACTTCCAAGCGTAAAACCCGAGATTTGTCTCTCCGTGTACGTCCTTTTCGACAACCTTTCCCAAGTCTACGTCCTGCATGACGATCTTGCGTATGTTCACACCCTCCTCTTTAGCCATGTTAATCAGTAGCACTAATACTTGATTACTTTTGACTTGCAGGAGAAGCTGATCATCTTGTTAACATACGTATTCTATACAAAATAACTGTTCACACGCCAAAAACAGCATCATACAACAATCTTATTTGAATTTTTTTATCCCACCTCCTAACTAGCTTTCTTCTTGAATAAAACGACTAAAAACACACGAACTTTTCTACCCATTACTATGCTTTACTTTTCTTTTCGACTACAGTGACTACAAGCGTACTAAAATCAGCACAACTCGATAACTTAATTTGAACTTCTACCATACCCATTCCTATATTTCATCTCTTTTCGAGTAGACTTCTAACAACTGCAAGCATTAGAATGTGGACTTTTGTTTAATATACTAATAATTACAAAGTGTGCACGTTACAACCAAGTGCACAAATATCTTGAAACTCATGTCCGTACAGATGTGCATCCAAATGCATGAAGGTGTAATTGTCTTTAATTTCTGTATTGATACTTGGAAATTTGATATTTTAGATAGGTTATTTGATAAATGGACGAAATTTTTTAACTATACAATCAGCAAATTTTACCTATTTGATTTTTATCTCAAAGTATTGTGCAAAATGTTTGAAAAAAATTTTTTAATTAATTTATGGGCCCTTTCCAACAAAGTAAAATGGAAAAAGCAAGTTTTTAATATTTTTGGATGTAAAAAGAAAGTAAATACTGTCAATCATCTGGTTACTAATAATTACAAGCATTACTAGAAACATCTGATTGGTACAAAGCATGCATGTTAAAAAACTGTGGTTTGTGGGACTCATGGAAAAAGCGATGCTCCATTAAGGTTTACTTATAAAGAAACGCGTTCCACCCATTCAGCGACGTCACTCAATTTATAGTAGTTTCCCAATTAGAAATTGAATCAGAGATTAGTTAAGCCTATGCCACAGTTTGTATAGTTGCTACACTTAATGCAAAAATAGTGTACTCTAGAATTACCTTGGGTGCCATATTGTTGATAGGATAACTTGGTTACTTCTCGGGAACGACTAAATAGGTAGCCATATTTTTGATAGGATTGAGTCTGTATACATGGAGTTAAAACTTGTTAGGCATTTTCAGACAGAGTGTTAAAATTATGTGATCTGTACACAAGCTTGACTGTTAAGATCTCAATATTGATCCATCAAGTTTGGCAGTAAAACAGCACCCTGGTTGGGACGTGACTTAGTCTGACTTGACTTGACTGCTCCCTAGTCAACGCAAGAATTTTTTTGCATGTGTGTATAATATGTATAGGTATACTCAGCAAAATTCTTGTGAGACATGTGCAGACATTGTTTTTGCCATTTTTGTGCTGCTCACCTATACATATTATAAATATACGTTGACAAAAATTGGTAGTGTGGCTTGGGAGCAGTCAAGCCAAGTCAGGCCAAGTCATACCCTGACCAGTGCACAGTTTCTCAGCCAAGCCTTGACAAACATTGTTGCCTGCATTCGGCCCAGCAATTAAGCTTAGAAGCTTCATTTCTTTTTCAATTGGGTTTATTTCTAAGTCATGTGCAAGCCAAGTACCATTATCTACTAATGATTAAGAAACGATGATGTTAGTTATTCTAAGAAAAAAAGATTTGGTACATTATCCGAGATTTGAATCTAGGACCTTTACGTGTCAATTAGATGTCCAGCCCATGTCACCACAGTGCCACTTTCTTCAAGCTCCATAAATACAATACATATATCAACTGTGTCTTCACATATGTATAGTTCACAGAAAGAAAGAGAGAGAGAGCGTGTGCTCACCACTACGTGCATAACGCTGTACTACACGAAGAAGATATTGGAATGGGAATTCTTCTACATGTGGCGCTTGTTTTTCCAAACTGGAGAAGGGAGACTCTCTCGCTGCTCGGGAGACACGCTCTCCCACGTTGGGAGCATAGAGATGCCGCAAAAAAATGAGTTGTAACAGGTTATGTACTTCCATTAAATATTGTGTCAAAACTAAAATGAAAACTAAGAACTTTGCAGTGGTGTATTGCTGTCCATTTTTTTCTTCTTTAAATTATTAATTTAACATGTTATTTAAAATCTAAAATACTATTTTGCGAAAAAAAATTTTGTAAGCAAGAATATTTTTCTGAAACAGTAAATATTTTAAGCAACAGAAAGTTGAAATTATAATAATTGTAGATAATTACTGCTAGTTAACTGAAAATTACAATTGCAACATGAAATGAAAGGCTTGTTTTAATCAGACATAATAGGGTAAAAGATACTATTTGGTGATAATTATTTCAACACTTTATCAAGAGTAACTTTAAATATTACATATACGAATATACAGGTTTTAAAGTAGCAAACTTAGAAAAAATTATTTATTATTATTGACACTCATATTTTACTCCAAAAATCTCAAAAAACGGAATAGATTGAGGGAAGTTCACAGATACATTAAAGTTTTTTAATTTATCGATAAAAAAAAATTGATCTTATACTTTATACGGTTTTAAATTTTAGAAATTCATATTTCTTGCAAAATAAAGAGTTCACAGTAATTGTTTGTATCAAAAGAAATGAATAAAGCCTAAATTTAATTAAAAACTTGCGAAGAGTGGTTGAAACTACAACTTTCAATGCACAAAGTAAAATACACGAGTTGCAAAGTATCTGCAAGAATCTCTGGGTTTCCCTTAATGACTTAGAGATTCTATGGTGTAAAATAAATATTAAGTTTTATTTGGTTTCTAGGTATCTTGAAACAAAAAAATTCTGAATTTGTAGCCATCGCAAAATTCTGAGCCATAGCAAATTTGTTTTTTTTGTCAAATGACATATTTATTAATTTGTAAACAATAACTTTTTTCTATAACTATTAATGTAATGGTGCCTCATAAAGACGTACACATATATATACATACATATCTATATATATATTGTATGTGTATTATTAAAGCTTACGTAATTAGATCTTAGCATAAAAAATTTTATTTGCTCCGTCTCATATAATTTAAAAAAATTTATTGATACGTTTTTTTTTTTTTTTTTTTTTTTTTTTTAATAAAAATGAAAAAAGATGTAGTACTTCAAAAACCTAGTATTTTTAAAGTTACATAAAACACTATATTCATGTGACATTTTGAAGTACACATTACACGTGAATATTTTACGATTGAATTTAAAAAAAATGAGCCCAGAAACTTAAAAAACAACTTAACACTCTTAAAGACCCATAAAAATCTGTGTGGCACAGAAGCCGTACTAATTCTTTCTCGGTGTAAATAATACTTGCTGTCAAGTGAGCAGTACTGTATTAGGAGACGAACAGGAACGAAGGTGGCAAGAAAAATTGTGACGCTTTTCCCTACTTTCGTCTAACGAGGTCGTTACATAAAAAGTTTCGCTTAAAAAATTTAGTGACTATGGGTTGCGTGTATGCTACGGTACCTAAAATCATGTGAATATCAAAAGGATTAATTTATTTAGATTTAGTTAGTGCCGTCCTATGAATTAGGAAGTTCAAGGTGATTGGTAATTTGTTGGGGGCAAGATACAAGAAATAAATAAATACAAGGTTTATTTTAATTTTCTTATGTTGATGGTTTATTAATGCAACGTTTAGCTGACCATTTATATCAGCCTTATTAGGCTATAAAATTAAAAACACAATAAGAGGTTTGATGAAACTCACACACAAAAATAAAATTAAAGATACAAATTACTACTGCAGGTACGTGAAAATTTGTTAGAATATTAATAATTTACTCGTCACCTGTCGAACTATCAACTAGCAATAAATTACACATCAGGCCAGCGCTTATATAGGCAAAGCAACAAAGATAGACGATCAAGGACGATGAACTCAATCAGGACATTTAAACGTTCGTTATAAAGGAAGGTACACTCGATTTAAAAAAAAGCACATCTTCCTTTCTACTCATATTATGCTTGTCCAGTTTAATATAAAGCGCTTAAGAAAGAAATTTTTTTTTGTGATTTGATTCTTTGTAAAGAATTTTGAAGTTGTCCCAATCGAATTAACAGTTAAAAATATTTTTATATGCGTAAACAACGGAATTAGAATCTTCGTTCTCAGTGTGTTCATTAATGCGGACCAGCTTGCTTTGTCTCATCCACATATGACAAAGGACCGTTTTTATAGTAAAATTTATGTACGACATTTCTCTCTTTAAGTTTTTCCGTTCTATCTACGTACACGCACATAAAATTTCTCACACGTAACTCATAGAACGGCTAGCTACGATACGATAACTAATTTCTTATTTAAAATATTCAAATACACCACCAAACCAGATTCAAATCTTCGCGTACTCTATTTCAAATCTCAAAAGCAGTTTTCATGGTATATTATTACACGTACACAAAAATATATTATAAATTATTTTTCACAAAAATAAATTGAAATTTTTACGAGGTTTTTCAGCTTCTAAGATCTCCAATTTCGTAATGTCACGGAATTGAAGACATTTTAATTGCTTTTGTACCGTATTTACAGGAAAATGTGGAGAAACATTCGTCGTTTTTTCTTAGTTGTAGAGTAAATCCATATATTTTTCAAACTCAGATTTTAATTTCCATAAGCAAATTGTCTAAATAATACCTGACAACGATCTTGACAAGCAATATTCGTTACAACCTAATGTAATTTTTTAAACCAGATGGTATTCAAATACTCCATGTAAATAATTCTTTCCAGTTAATGCCCTGACTATTTACCAATTTGATAAAGAGTGAGTTATAAATATTAACGATTGAATTGATTATAAAATTATTAAAAGTACTTTGGAACTAACGTTCTTTTTATACTTAAAACTTTTGTGTTTAATACATAAAACGTATAACTATTATAGTGGAACATATTGAATTACGTAATGATCAAAAAGTACCAGTAACTGCCAGGCCCAGCCTAACTTACTAAGTGATCGCTGTTAAAATTTTTGGGCAAGCCCCTATGTTTGGCTTCATAATTGATTTTATTTTTATTGACTTATATTGAAGGAAGCCGCAAAACAGCGAGGCAAAACAACATTGTTGTTATTAATTTAATTTCATATAAATTAACGACAATATTGTCAAAGAGCCCAGGCACTTAGTACGATTATCAATTCTGCTATTCTCTTTCAAGTACTTAAAAAACAAAGGCCATTATTAATCATTACCGAAAAATCCTTTTATTTTTGTTTTGTTTTCCAATAAATAAGTATAAAGTTGTACGTGAGCCTCTGTGCACGACTATTGAATGATTCTACTTTTTTTTAAGTAAAAATTGGAGAGGCTGTGTGACATACTATATCATATACTTAATATTTCTTACTTCAAAACACAGAGTTTCGTTATTAAATTATAAAAAGCAAAAGCTTAGCGGTCTTGAACCATCGAGCAGTATACCTGATTCTGCAATCACGTGATCTATAACTTACTTCTTTTGAAACAAGCTACCATCGCAAAACTTGAACTTCGCACGCAACCTCAAACAATCTTATGAAACGCTAATCTTACGAAATCAATTTGCACAAGTACACTAAATAATGTGATTAATCAACAACTTCAACATTCTTTACTGCGGATGTACGCAAGAAATATCATACACAATTTTGACGGCAACTTTTGCATAAAGTAAAATTCAAGAGATCAGCAGTTTTGACTATCAATTATTGAGAAATTATTGCACCACGCTTGTGCTCATGTCAGTCGAGACTCATAAGGTTAAGCTCTGATTGGTCGTTTAAATCCCTCCAACTTGACACGCTCTCCTTAAACGCAAGAATATTAAGACTCCTTGCACATAACAATATTCGCCTTTTCTCTTTCACCAAGTGCTCCAACGTAACTATAAAGGTTGGAGAGTAAGTTATGTTGCGTCTTTTCAGTGAATGTAAGACTTAGTTTGGTGATTAAGTTACGCGTCAAAAGCATGCATTTCTAGCAAACGTGAGACTTAGTTCAGTGACTAAACTGTATGAGGAAAGCTCGAGAAAAACCAGGCCAGCCTAAAAAAAGAATCAAGGAGAAACAAGAAAGAAAAGACCGTTTACTTGGGTTTTGACGTTAAGAACAGAAGCCTAATTATTGTCATCACCACGAGTGCTCTCATATAAAATTAGCAACATCGTTGCGGTCAACCTTGTGTGATCTTGCGACTGCGTGCGCGCAAGCAGCGGCTCACCCACGATCATAGAAGAAAGCTAAGTTAAGAAAACTATAAATTGTTTAACGTTGTAAATGCGAATCCAAAACTTCATTACTTATACTATTTGTAAAATTAACTATTTTTGGCTTTTCTAATTTTATTAAATTATCAGATAAGACATAAAATTATTGTTGATTAAATTAATTTTCTTTATTCAAACATATTTCAGTAACTAAATTATATGAAACATTTTCAAATCTAATAATTTCAAGTAATTGACACATAATTCTTACTTTAATGAATGGATTGAATATCGAGAAAAAATAAAATAGACACTGTATGACAAAGACCTTTACAAGGACGTAAGGAAAAAAAAAGAGTAAGATACGCTACTACTGTATGACATAAGACATAAACTTTAACAGTAGGTCAATACCAGCACAGCGTACACCACTCCATAAATATCGTTTGGTGAACCCAACACCACAACGCCAAGTTAACAATTTCAATAAAAAGTATAATGTTGGTAAAAGCAAATAAGGCCTTTGGGCCGATGGCTGGTTCCTGATGAACAAGAATTAAATTAATTTTTTTGGAGATAGAATCCGAGAGCTCTGCTCTTCACTTTTAGAAGTTCTATTGTAATAAATTGACATCCCTTGTGCGGTACTAAGCCGTTTGTTTTACTCGGAGTATGCCTCAACCAAATTAAGTTTTTTTATTTATTTTTCGTTTTCTTCAAATTATTTTATTGCCTTTCTTCAACTATTTTCAAGATTTTTTCTTTATATAGTGGATCAGACACTTGAGGATATGAGCAAAATAGCAGGTGTAGCTACAAGGGTACATTTGCTCGAACAATATCATAGGACAAGGAAAGCCAAAAAATCACTCGAATTTCTTGAATTATCACGTAACGTAGCCCTAAATGATTCAGCTTTACGTATAAGTCAAGTTGCCTTACACATACTAATGTATAGTGGTCAAGATACACCTCTCAGAGATTTCTTACGAGATATTGAAAATGGTATAAATGCAAATTGGTGGGTCAAAATTTTTTTCAATATTTGACCTAGCTAATGGATTCCATCAAATTAAAGTATCTTCAGAAGTTTGCCTTAAAATAGCTTACAGTACTCCCAAGGGACATTACGAGTATACAGGTATGCCATTTGGATTATGCAATGCACCAGCTACATTCCAAAGACTCATGGATTCTGTGTTATTGGGATTGCAAGGCACAGAACTATTTATATGTTTAGATGATATTATAATATGTGCCAAAACCTTAGGAGAACATAAATAACCATAAGCCTTTAACCCTATTATTACTGAAAAGTCAAATATTTGATGGGACTAAAACTCAGGAAGAGAGCCTTAAAAGATTGAAATTAGCCCTGAGTGAGGCCCCGGTACTTGCATGTGTCAATCTCGACAAACCATTTATTTTAACTACCAATGCATCCAAATTTGCTCTCGGTGCTGTTTTGAGTCAAGGAGAACCAGTAGAAGACCATCCTTTAGCCTTTATGTCTCGCACTCTTAATAAATGCAAAAAAAATTAATTTACTACTGAAAAAGAGTGTTTCGTAGTAGTAGCTGCCGTAAAACATTTTTGACACTATTTATACCGACGAAAATTCACAGTTTACGGAAACTACAAACCTTTGACATGGATCGAATCAATAAAAGACTACATGAGTTGCCTAAATCGATGGAGAGCAATACTCCGAGGGTACAACTACACCTATAAATACAAATCTGGACGTTTAAATTTACATGCTGTCGCTTTCTCTGGTAACCCTGTAGATTCTTATGAAATTAATACCGTTAAAAAATGATATGGATTTCAAGGGGAGGCGTAAAAGAGTCAGAAAAATTTTAACATCCAGCAGTAACAGAAGCAGTAGCCATGCTCACAGTTTGAGCTCTGACAGCGAGTCTAGTAATTATAAAACTTTACAGTCCTGTATGTTACTCTTAAAACCTATTTTAAAAATCCCTTAACAAACAAAAATATCTATTGCACGTGCTTATAAAGCCAGTGATATGCACAATTGAAATGTAAGTAAGCTTGAAACTACTACTACAGCGAAGCAAGCAACGAGAGGAAGGAAAAAATTCTCCTCCCATCATACCACCAAGAATGGAAGGAGGGTAAGAAAAACTCACTCAACCGTTAAAGGTTCCTTAAGTGCCGAGCTCAAGAAAATCAAGTTCACCTCCTCCTGATACACCCTCAGCCACTTCAGACTATGATGATACATAAATTCTAGATACATCGAAAGATGAAGAGAACCAGCAAGCACCGTTACCTCAAAGAGATAAATCATTTCTTCCTAGCTTTTAAAATACTAAATTATATTTATTATTTACTTAAACTAAACAGATAATGATTTACCACAAAAAGCCATTACTGGAACCAGTGACTTAGAAAAAATATTTAACCCATCAGCACAATCGTCAACTTCTACGACTTCTATAAATAAAAAAGTCGAAGCTGCACCTTGAAAATCAGTAGAATTTAAGTTTGACTCTGACTCATCGAGTACATGAGAAGATGTAATGGTTGCTAAATTAAAGCAAAATCCAAAGCTGCAATCCACCGCTTGGAGATCAATGCACAAAGATGCTTTAAAAAGCAGTTTAGGTGAGAATAATGATAAATAATATTTTCTTACCAATAGTTTACAAAATAAAAATTTTGCTCACCCATCTTTGTATTCAGATTATTACATCTCACCAGGAACAACAGGAAATAACGAACCAGAATCAACAAAAAAAAATTTTCAGAATTCAAAAACTTCATCTAATAATGCACTAGAGTATTTCAATGACTCTAAAAATTCTATAAAAGAAGGAAGCTTTCCAATAAAATTAAAATCACCTGTTAGATGCTCCAAAGCCACATCTACGGTAATATGAGATGATGTCGATACTGTATGGAAAGAGCCTAATTTTTATATCATTGAACAAGAAGATAATGAGGAAGCTAGAGAGGAAAAAAAATGCATGTTAGTTTACCCAGTACACCTTCTCATTCAAGTGCTAAACAGCGAGACACATTTATAAAACACCATTATACCCTGATGCAGAGTAACTTGACATCGTCTACCTGTCCTACAGCCACATTCAAAAAGTGAGAGCAGCAATGGAATGCTGAACGCGATGACCAAGTCACTTATTAAGAAAGCACTATAATTCGACCTTTAATAAGAAAAGAAATGGACCACCTCAAAATATTAAGCACACGAGAATGTTTAACACATGCAAAAGAGAATATTGTAACGCGCTTTTTGGCTGACTTGTTGCTTAATTCTATTAACAATAAATTATCATAAGATTTAAATTTTACTTCAAAACCTGAAATAAATAAAACGCAGTTACAAGTAGGTGACATAATAACAACCAATAAAAGAATAAACTAGTTGTTGTGTAATTCATTCCTTTAAAAAATACGAATCCCGGTGTTCAATAAAAGTCGTAAGATTCGTGCGCACAAATTGACAAAAGAATGTAAAGAAAAGACGATCGGAATATATGAAAAAATCTCTGGCTTTTTGCGCATACAACTTCACTTCTCACGAAACTCTCTATCTGATCGCACGTCGCTTTAACCTTCGTGTTTAACCCTAAAAAAAAAAATTGAGATCGACTACAAGCTTGCGTCAATTGTGACCAAACATCGTCTCCCAGCGAGGCATTAACGATATTTCGTGGCAACGAAAAAAGCGGTCCTGCCTGGCCAGCAGACCCGAAAAAGCCGAGCTCCTTGCTCGCAATCTTGTTCACGTTAAATAAATCTAAGTGACAGATTTAACGCAACTATAGTTCCTGACAAGGTACAATTATTATTTTAAACACTACAAACTTACACAAATATTAATTTACTTGAGTATATTTTGTTATTCTCATCCATGATTTACTAATGTACAACTCTTTGACATAATAAATCAGGTTTTTTGCCAAAAGGCTTTTTCCTGCAATAAGCTTCTTTCATTTTATACTACCTTGTTTTAAATACTCAAAAATCATCCCTTAATTAAATTTAGAGAGCGACTCTTAACCCCTGGGGTCTTACTCTCTACATGGCATTTCATTTTTAATTTGAAAATAGCTGTGCATTCTTCGTTACACTAGTATTCTGTTTAATTATCAAAGAAACAAAAAAAAATGAAAGATTGCTTTAAGATCTTTACTCACGCTTAACGGGTTTAGCCAAAGCAATACAAAATAAAAATATAAAAAAATTAAGAATATCCAGAAAAGGAAAATAACCGATAATTTACTTAGAGGAATATTAACCGAAGCAATTCATAAGACACTCAGTCATGTTAACATTAAAGTAACTGTATGCTACGGCAAATGTGCTCATCTATCAAACGAAATGAGACAACAAAAATTAATAGAATGCCACAACAGCCTCTTCAGTGGATACTGAGGCATAAATAAAACTTAAAGAAGATAACGACAATTGTATTACTGAGGAGGTATGAGGAAAGGTATTGAAATTTTTGCACAAAAATGCCAAATTTGCCAAGAACAAAAACTAACACAAATAAAAACAAAAGAACCTATGATAATAACTGATACTCCAGCTGAAGTTTTCTTAAAAATAGCCATCGATACTGTAAGATCATTGGAAAAAACAACATCTGAGAATAAACATATGTTCAATGTACAATGTTTATTTTGAAAATACCGTGGAGCAGTAGCTACACCAGACATTCGAGCTATCACAGTTGCCAACGCTCTGGCAAGCACTTCATAGCGTTGTATGGAGTGCCTGAAATATTATTCAGCGATAATGAAAAGAGTTTTTGAAACAACATATTAACAAATTTAGCATAAATTTTTGGTTTTAGCCTTAAAACCACAACACCTTACCATCCCCAATTTAACGGTTCACTAGAACATAGTCATGCCATGCTTGCAAGCTATTTAAGAACAATAGCTACAACTAAACAGGACTGAGACAAAATTTCACCTTTTGCTAAACATAAATATAATTTATTACTGCATACAGCTGCCAAAATTGCACCATATAAATTATTATACGGCAGAAAAGCACGTCCACTAAATCCATATCCAACCGAAAATTAAATACAGTCTTATAATAATTATCTTATTGATTTGATCCGTTGTTTAAGAGACATGCATGAAAAAGCCTATGATGAGCTCATTAAATGTAATTATAAAAGTAAACTAAATTATGATAATCATGCTAGACCTCAATATTTTAAAGTTAGTATAAAAGTTTACGCAATAAAAGAACCTTGGAGAGGAAAACTAGATACATATTATAACGGAACTTTTGGAATAAGCAATATAAATAAATATCATAACAACTTAACACTTAAAGCAGAGAACAAAAAAAAAATTATCAAACATTAAGATAAAGTAAATCACTGTTACAAATACGACTTTCCCACCAAGACTTACTCTAATTTAAGCACGCATAAGACAGAAATAAGAATTTTTTTTTCAACTCTTGCAATTCTTTCACCATATAAATTAGTATACGCCTGAAAAGCACGTCCACTAAATCCATATCCAACCGAAAATCGAATACAGTCTTAGAATAATTATCTTATTGATTCGATCCGTTGTTTAAGAGACATGTATGAAAAAGCCTACGATGAGCTCATTAAATGTAATTATAAAAGTTAGCTAAATTATGATAGTCATGCTAGACCTCAATATTTTGAAGTTAGTATAAAAGTTTACGCAATAAAAGAACCTTGGAGAGAAAAATTAGATAAATATTATAACGTAACTTTTGGAATTAGCAATATAAATAAATATAATGACTACTTAACACTTAAAGCAGAGAACGAAAAAATAGTTTAGAGTTATTTTCATAAAATTTCATTTTTAATGAACAACTAAGTTTTGCCAATGTAATCAACTAATATTTGTTACTTTACCGTAAACTGCGTTAAAAATTTACATTTATTCATACGTTCATAGTATATGGCTAATAAGAAATTTGATCAATAATAAGATCATACCTTAACAATTTTATAAGTGAATAATTTTTGTAATTAAAATATACATAACAAAGTTTTAGTTGAATGGTTTTCAAACTGAAAGTCTTTCCAAAATATTTAAATGTTAACAACATCCGAAATTCATTATGAATAATACTTACATATCCAAACCATCAAAAAAAATAAATTAAATAAAAATTTTTACAATCAAATAAAATTTCACAAAAATTTTTTCTTACAAGTTTACATATGGGACTAGTAAAAATTGTCCTCTTTTATCGTATTACATACAACTTTTTATCATAAAACAAATCATATGCACGTGCAAAACCATCAATGGAAGATTTCACGTTTTAAAGATGTATTTCTAACAACTGACCTTCAACAAAATTTTGTTTAACACTTATGCATTATAAAGATGTAACAAAAATCTAGAGTGGAATCCATGTCTTATAGTTAGCAGAAAACTCTTCAAACATGTAAAACATATGACGAAGTCATTTTTCTCTGACCCTATAGCATTACTCATCGAAATGCGTCATCAAGGTGGAATTTATTATTATTTACAAAAAGCTAACAAAGGTCCAGGTCTGTGTGTTTCACGTACTACGTGAGAGTAACTGGATACAAGAGTAGCGCTAAGGAGAGAAAAGAAGACAAGAGAGTTGTGGGAACACATGCCTCAAGAGTTACGGCATACGAAAACACACACACACATGTACTTAGTAAATAAGGATTCGTAGTACCTCACCACATATGCATATATAATTGTTCAATGTGTCTGCTCGCACCTTATTTCCACGTACACGCATGGGCCTCACTCCCTCGGAAAAAAAAAACTTGGACCTTATAAGTACCGGACAGTACAGTTGCCCACTGCACATACGTATCCACTATATCTATATTATTATGTGGACATACGGTGCGTTTTGGTGCGAATAGACACTACGATAATTGTAATCGCCACGCCACGAATATGTATCAAAGGTATCATCGTCTATTGTTGTAAACAGCGACGCATCCGAGTGTAGATGTATGAGCGGGAGGACATGTGTAGGAGCAGGAGTAGCTTGTCTGACTTTCGATATACCTATGTAAGGATATATAGTGCAGTAATGCGCGAGGCTGCACTAATTGGTGGACCTAACGCGTCACTTCTATAGCAGCATTTGAACAAACCAGAGCTCCCGAGTTTTTCGCAATTTCAGTAGTTAAGAGAAAGAGAATAGAAAGAGGAGGAGAAAAGGACAAGGAGAGCCAGCGACCACGATCAGCCAGCCGTACCCAACCTTGTGCCTGACAACCGAGGAACCATCACCGCCGCACAGTGGACCTTTTTCGAATTTTTTTTTCTTCAAAATCTTATACATACCATGAACGAAATAAGATATTGACACGATTCAAAATCATAATAACTTCTTAATATTTTTTCTTTATTTGTATGCCCAAAAAAGCTTTTGGGCATACAAATAAAGAAAAAATATTAAGAAGTTATGAGAATTACATGTTACAGTACCGTCTATTTAAAGTTGGTGCTCTGATGGAAAAGTCCTAATATTATGATACTAATTAGCTTGTAAGAATAGCAGACGATACATACAAACATAGAAAGCGTATATTTTTTTGTATTTTTTTGCTGCCCTATCTTAAGTTCACCCTTGCAGCGTTGTATAAATCAAACATAACCTCAAAATTTTAATTTTACTTAAAAAAATCGATTTCTAAGTATTAAAACTTGTGTTTATTGTGTTAATTCTATTAGTATAATAAAAAAAAGTACTTTTCAAGACCTTTAATATAGTAATCTAGTGCATACATTAGAAATGACTTCAAATAACGCTGTCTTGGGAAAATGAGACATCGACATAACCTAAAAAAAAAAAATTTCAAAAAGAGAAAATCGACTTTTAGTTTTGATTCTTACCTATGGTGTCACTTCGATGTAACAAAATTGCTATTTACAAATACAATGCATAGAATACTGTACAATGATTGTTACAAACTTTGAGGATGTTCAAGAAACGTAATACCCAAATGTAATCTTGAAAAGATAAGTTTAATTGAAAATAATTTGTTTTGTAGTTTTAAAACCATCACTAAGGAATAAAATGTGCCGTTTTGTGCGGATTCTGTGAAATCCTCTTATTAGTTACGAACATTTCAACTATTATTTTAGCATTAAAAAGTAAACAAGAGTTAAACTTACAAGAACTCGAAAAATTTGCATTAGATACGCACAAGCTTTATTACGAAGAATATCCGTGGGCCAGAATGAGTCCGACACTTCATAAGCTTTTAATTCATAGTTGTGAGATAGCTAGACGATTCCCACTTCCAATGCTGTATTACTCTGAGGAGGCAAGCGAGGCATGGCACAAACACTACAGAATAAATACGTTATCGCACGCACGTCAAAATAGTAGGTTGAATAGGATTCTTGACGTATTCTCATTTGCTGTCTATTCAACAGACCCAGGGATATCACTTGTATATATTGAAAATAGAGTAAGGACTGGAAACACTCATAGCCTGGATATACAAAGATTCATCAAAAAAAGGTAAGCAATATTTTCTGAAAATCTCACTAGATTGCTGTAAATAAGTTTATTATCGTATCGTAAATTAGATCATCGTCTTATTCCTTAAATATTATAATGTTTAAAAAATCAGTACTATACGTATCCCACTTTTTAAGGAGGATAGAGCGAGAAGTGACATCATGCGTCCTAAAAGGGGCACTATCATTTAATGATATTAAGTTGAATTATATCTTGAAGAAATATAAGCTTATTATTAACAATATTTAAAAAACAATTTTAAAAAATATATAAGCCCTTGAAGCCTATTTTTCAAATTTTGACTATTCCTTTATTATGATTTTTTTTGCTTGGAATTCTCTGGGGACGCCATTGTTTTTTTAGATTTCTATATTAAAAGATCTATTGTGCAGAATTTTTTTTTTCGTCTCCATCCTATGTTTTAGGAGCCAATTATTGTAGAGAAAGTTCTTATCCCATAATATTACGCCATGTTATTTGATTTTTTTTTTTCAATTGTGTATCTGGTAATCTATATTTTTTTAAATATGAAAAAAGGTGATTTTTTTATACTTTTTATCAATATTACTAGTCTTTGTTATTTTTTTTTTCTTAAAGTCGCTCTCTCCTTCTTTACATACAATAATGTGAAACTTACCAATTAAATACACAATTTTACTGAAATGCTGCAAATGTCCTAAATCACTTGTACATTATACGTATGGTAAAAATTTTCTTAATTGTCCATTTCTTAACAAGTGATTATCTTTCAGCACCATATGTAATGACACGAATTATATCAGCAATACGGATGGAAGTAATATAGATACAAGTGATGCAGAAGATTTAAGCGAGATGTCTGATTGATTGTACTATTTTCTAAAAGTGGAGCATAATATCTTCTTCTCAATTTTTATTATTATTTAAAAAATTGTATTTCATTAATTTTCTACTCACTGATAGGTCTACATAATAAAAAAAAATGTTTTGTTTCACTTAAAAATGCACTCTCGTTGCTGTCACAGTTTTAAATAACTGAAACAACTCGATTTATATTAACTAAAAAATAGGGATCACAAGTGTCAATACCGAAAAACAAATTTTCTTGATAAACATAATATTTGTAAGGTTATATTAGAAATTGATATTGTTAACGCAACTGGTGTTATGGTAGTCACTAAGTTTGAGTAACATTCTATTTATTCTATTTATTTATAGCATTTTTTTCCTCTGAGGTTATAGTAATAATATGCAGTAACACTGTACAATAGATTGTTTTAACTTCAGTTGTATTCTTATGATTAAATCGGATTTTTTTTTTTTTTTATTGTCACGATCAAAATTGTTTGTAAAAATTTGGATTGCGAAGAATTTCACAGAATCCGCACAAAACGGCACATTTTATATCTTAGTGATGGTTTTAAAACTACAAAACTAATTATTTTCAATTAAACTTATCTTTTCAAGATAACATTTGGGTATTACGTTTCTTAAACATCCTCAAAGTTTATAACAATCATTGTACAGTATTCTATGCATTGTATTTGTAAATAGCAATTTTGTTATATCGAAGTGACACCATAGGTGAGAATCAAAACTAAAAGTCGATTTTCTCTTTTTTTAATTTTTTTTTTTAGGTTATGTCAATGTCTCATTTTTCTAAGACAGCGTAATTTGAAGTCACTTTTAATGTATGCACTATATTACTACGGTAAGAGTCTTGAACAGTACTTTTTTCTATGATACTAATGATGAACACAAGTTTTAATACTAAAAAATCGATATTTCGAAGTAAAATTAAAATTTTGAGGTTATGTTG
Source organism: Copidosoma floridanum (assembly GCF_036245765.1). Lineage (NCBI taxonomy): Eukaryota > Metazoa > Arthropoda > Insecta > Hymenoptera > Encyrtidae > Copidosoma > Copidosoma floridanum. Next base: position 37,555,540 of record NW_028321897.1, on the reverse strand, counting down.
ATGTCTTATTTTTCCAAGACAGCGTAATTTGAAGTCATTTCTAATGTATACACTAGATTACTACATTAAGAGTCTTAAACAGTACTTTTTTCTATGATACTAATGATGAACAGAAGTTTTAATACTAAAAAATCGATATTTCGAAGTAAAATTAGAATTTTGTGGTTCTGTTGAGGTCTCATTTTTCCAAGACAGCGTTATTTGAAGTTATCTCTTATGTATGCACTAGATTACTATATTGACGGTCTTGAACAGTACTTTTTTTATTATAATATTAGTATGAACACAATAAACACAAGTTTTAATACTAAGAAATCGATTTTTTGAAGTAAAATTAAAATTTTGAGGTTATGTTTGATTTATACAACGCTGTGAGGGTAAAATTAGAATATGGCAGCAAAAAATACAAAAAAATATATGCTTTGTATGTTTGTATGTATCGTCTGCTATTCTTACAAGCTAATTAGTATCATAATATTAGGACTTTTCCATCAGAGCACCAACTTTAAATAGACGGCACACTGTAACATGTAATTCTCATAACTTCTTAATATTTTTTCTTTATTTCTATGCCTAAAAGCTTCAATTTCCATTTTGAATTGTGTCAATATCTTATTTTGTTCATGAGATATTGGATTTTGAAAAAAAAAATTCGAAAAAGGTCCACTGTGTGCCGTCATCAGTTGTCAACTGCGAAGTCAAGGTCACCAGCTAATTTAGTCACTGAAGAAAAGAGTAAGATGGTAAACTCCGAGGTAAAGTAGCGTGTAGTGTTGTCGCGAGAAGTAGTGCGTGGATCGTATGTGTGTGTGTATCAGCCGCGTGTAGCCAGGGCGAGCCATGGGTGCTGGCCCCTGGGATCGTGCCTCAAAGAGATCGGTAGAGCGAGATATGGTGATAGAAAGCGTGATTTTTGGAACTCGTGCCGTGGCGTAGCGCCAGATTGTGACGAGATTTTCTGGGCATAGACGCCCGTGTAAGTGTAATAACGAATAAAGTGAGCTTAATAATCCAAGAAATCCGCATTTCGTGTTGTTTTTTGTAGGTCATTGACAGATAGCATTTTCTTTTAGGTTGGGGGACTCCTTTCTCCCTAGGAAAGTAGGTTGCTTCTTGACGGGCTACCCTCAGCGGGACTTTCTCTCGGAGAGTCTCCAGGAGCCGAGCTGAGTTTGGCCGAGCCACGAGCGTCATTAAGAGGTGGTATTTTTCACGTTTCAGGTGCAGTGCCATTTGCGTCGTTTCCAGTGCAGCCATCGGTGATAATTATAGTGTCTCAGCATTGCTTCGGGACCACCCTGGCTGGGATACTCTACGTGTTGCAGGGCAAGAAAGCAACATTACAAACATTCATAAAAATAATGTTATAACACAATCTTACACAGGATTAAAAGCGATATAATAAAAGCATGATAGCAACACTGCAGTGCCTCCTCTCACTTAATTTCAATCGAGCAACGGAGCAAGGGCAATCAAGCGCTACGGATCCCACATAAACGTTGCGTAAAACATTAACGTCATTAAGATACTTTGTAAAATGCAAAACATCCACGCCTACTGCACAACACTACTGATTAAAGCTGCCATCAAGAAGCAAAGTAACCGACAGCTCTCTAATGACTTCTATTGACACGCCCAGCAAACCATTCATTATAACTCGTTCCAAATAAAAGATGTATACGAACCTTATCTTATGCTCAGGATACAGTGCACCACCATGCCATATAATGACTTGAGAAAAGAAAAGAGAAAAGAGAAAAAGAAGAAAACTGGCCAACAACTTGAAATCACCTTATTTACAAATTAAGTGCAAATATTATTGCTACCAAACTAAGCAAAACTGTGACAATTAAGCTGCCATTTCTAAATGACAATCAATTTTATAAGCATAACTGTAGCATAACATCACCTGCAATGAGTTCAACACGGAAAACTTGCAATGACAAAATCTCAAGACATAATGATTCCTCTTATAAGTTGTAATAATTTTTATGTAAAACATAATTGTTATATCTTATTCTTTAAATCAAATATTTCATACTACTAAAAATACGTATATATGTGTGTATATTTATATTATAATTGTGTTCGTATTTTAAGAACTTGATATGGGTTCGACTATTCTCCCTCTTATGATTGCCGAGGGCGGCAATCAGCTAAGAGAAGGCGAAGGACATCCTATGTCATATACCTAATATTTATCATTTTAAAACACAGAGTTTCGTTTTTAAATTATAAAAAGCAAAAGCTCAGCGCTCTTAAACCATCGAGCGGTACACCTGATTTTTCCATCGCGTGACATATAACTTACTTCTTTTGAAACAAGCTACCGTTGCAAAACTCGAACTACGAGTGCAACCTCAAACAATCTTATAAAACGCTCATCTTACAATATCAATTCGCACAAGTGCGCCTAATAATGTGATTAATCAACATTCTTTACTGCAGATGTACACAAGAAGTATCATACAACGTTTTGACAGCAACTAACACTTAATGCAAAGTCCGAGAGATCAGCAGTTTTAACCATCAATTGCCATGAAATTATTGCCCCACGACTGTGCTCGTCTCAGTCAAGGGTAATTTGGTTTAGCTCTGATTAGTTGTTCAGATCCCCCCAACTTGACGCGTTCTCCTTCAATGCAAGGGTATAAAAACTCCTTGCACCTAAAAAGTGAATCAAGGAGGAACAAGACAGAAAGGCCCATCGACTTGGGTTCTGACCTTAAAAGCATAAGCCTAATTATTGTCATCGCCACGAGTGCTCTCGTGTAGGATTAAGAACGTTGCGGTCAACCTTGTAAGATCTTGCGACTGCGTGCGCGCAAGCAGTGACTAACCCACGATAATAGAAGTAAGTAAAGTTAAGGAAACTATAAGTTATATAACACCGTAAATGCGAATCTGAAACTTTATTATTTATACTATTAATAAAATTAACTATTTCTGGCTTTTCTAAATTTTTTAAATCATTAGATAAGACCTAACTTGGTTGTTGATTAAATTAATATTTTAAATTCAAAATTATTTAGACTGCTAAATTGTATAAAACATTTCAAGATCTTATAATTCTAATTGATTGACACATAATTCTTACTTTAATGGATAAGTTGAATAATGAGAAAAAATAAATAAGGTACTATATTATAAAGACCTTAACAAGGACGTGAGAGAAAAAGACGAATAAGATACGCTACTACCGTATGACGTAAGATATAATTCTAACAGTAAGTCGACACCAGCTCAGCGTACACCACACCATACATATCGCTCGGTGTTACCTAACATCACAACGTCAAGTCAACGATTTCAAACAGAAGTATACTCTAATTAAAAGCAAATAAGGCCTTCAGGCCGATGCTGGTTTCTGACGAACAAAAGTTAATGTTATTCGTCTGTAGAACGAATCTACGAGTTCCACCCTTTCCTTATAGAAATTCGGATGTAACAGCTAAAAATCATTGGTGCTAAAGACTTTACTATTGTTTTATATTTTTTAATGTATAATAAGGTTGCAAGTCAGTCTCTACACTAAGCTTATTAAATAATTTTACGGTCTTTAGATAACGATTTAAAAGGACGCCTACCATTGGCCCTAAGAACCTTTGTTGTTGTCATTTAATTCTTTTATTTAACCATTTAATGGATAGCGATCAAGTTCTGGCTTTAGTGAGTTGGTTAATTTAACTATGTACTTGAATCAATAAATAAGTAAATGCCTGTTAAACATTGACAACGGAAATTTTTATTGTTTTTGTCTGATTTCTAAGATGATTATTAATATGGAACATAAACAAATGTCGGTGCTGAGCAATTGCTTTTTTTTGTATTTGAACTTTTTATTAGCTTGAGTATTTAAATCATTGATGTTAAGAAAATCATTGGTTCTTATCATTTTTTTTATACAAATTTTAACGTAGTTCACATACCATTAAACAAAATCTGGTTAGGTCAGCGTTCTGGATAAGTTTGATACATGTGTGTCCTGACATGAGCTGATAAGAGTATGGGTACACTCTTGTGCTGATAAATTATGTCTTTTTAAATCGCTAAGGATACATCTTCTAGCAACCTAGGCAAGATATCTTAAAAGAACACTAGGGAAGCCGCTCAAGTGAACCGTGGTGGTAGGAAAATTGGGCTCACCTACAAAATTTTTTTTACTTAGTATTTTTCATTCCAATATTATTTGATACTACTAATGTATTAGAAATTGCTTCTGTCATCTAAATATTTTTTGATTACTATTGAGTTAGTTAAACGTTTAGTTATTTACAAAGGTATTATATTTCCATATTTTCTTCCAAGTATAACGAGCACGTTTACGGTCTATAGTGCACAAAGAAATAATGCACTTCTTCAAATGATAATGTTTAAATATGATCCAATAACAAGTAAAGGCTTGTTGTTTGTTGAAAAAAAAAACAAAACAAAAAAACTGGAGTTAGCTATCGACACTGTGCATGAAAGAGCATGTAGTGGCCCACTGCTATGGCTTTCAAGGTATTGCATGCCAAAAGGAAACGTTAAAATTAAAAAATACTATAACTACTGCTTTAACTATCGTTGACATGCATAATATTTCTTTAATTTTGCAGAATGTTACTATGCTTGAAAGAAACAAAGACTTGTAAGAACTTATAAGCATAATAAAAATACTACAAATATGAAATTGTATTTAAGAAAACTACAACAAACAGGAGTTAATTAACTTGTTAAAGACGGCGTATGGCTACTTAGGTAGATCTCAAACAAAACAAAAATTAATAAGCTCTCTAAGCTAGGTAAAGCCAGCTTTCGTTAGGGTATTTTGTCAATATTCAAGGGAAGAATTAATTTAAAAAAGCATGATTTATGGCCATTTATTTATCATATAACACAAAATATCGATTACTATACTGAGTGTTACAGCTCGTTTGCATTAGCTTCATTAGCATCGTAAATCAATAAAAAAAACTGAACGAAAAAAAATGAAAGAACCTTAATCACAATTCAATGAAAAATAGAAAAAGGACTACGAAGTTCTTCAGTACTGATGTTTCATGGCCATTTTTTTATTTAAAGCTTTAAAGGAAATATTAAAATAAATCTGCTCATTACTCGTATCTTGTTTGTGACCTATATAATAATTAAGGTAAAATTTGAATAAATACAACAAAGGCTGTTTGCGCTGCCTTTTTGCGAATTTTTAGGTATTACTTAAAAAATGATAAAATTATTTAATTAGCAAAGCAAGAAGTGTTGCATGCAACCTCATAAATTAATAATTAAAATATGATTGCAACATAATAAAATTTTCTAGTGTTTTTCTTTTACAGCCATTTAATTAATGAATGTTTAAAACCAAATAATGAGGTCGATAAGTTTGTAGTGTGCTGAGACTTTTTAGAAGTCTTATAAATGTTAAATTAATAAATATAAGAACAGTAATAAACCAACTTATCGCTAATTTTTGTATAGACTGTACTGTTTTTAAAAATTAAGAAAAAGTATTCAAATTTATCTGCTTGCTAAATGCTGTGGCTTGCTCGCAACCGTATTTTTTATTTGTAAATACAAGGTAATAAAGTTATTTAACTAACAAAGCCCTAAGCCTTACTTGGTTGCTTATTAAATAATAATTAGCAAACAAGTAAAAACATTACAGATAAGCAGTAATGATATTATCCGGGCATTCATTTTTGTATGAGCAAAGGAAGAATAGTTGAGTAAAAGATCTTCCTAAGCTTTTACTCACATTTCAATCAGTCATTAAATAATATGCACAAAAATACAAAGGTATTAAGAATGGACGTGTCACTTTTTTTCATAGGTGGTTCATGAAATATTAATAGCTCTTCTTTTATTCTGTCATTGGTTCATTGAAAGAGAATCCAGAACATACAAGTTACTTATCTCTGATAATTAATCATCTGCTTATAAATAATTTGACAAGAAATGCAAAAAATCAAGATTCTAAGCTTTAAATCTTCGTCACTTACCTAATAATAATTTATGATATTATAATAAACAGCAACTTTATTACTTAGCTCTAATGCTTGATGACTTTCTTATTACTAGTCCACAAATTAATAATACAAACCTGCTTTAACCAGCTTTAAATGTGTGTGAAGTTACAATAAATAACAATAGAATTACTTTTTACTCGTACTTCCTTACCTTTAAATTAAATAAGTACTTCGTCTAGTTACTATAAAAATTAAGATGGTTTTTTAGAACCTGTGAAAAACATTCTGCGTATTTACTACCTTACGTGCAGTGGATTATCGACTGCAATCATAGTGTTGGTTGTTATAAAAATACCCGCTTTCTTATTTTATAATAAAAAGGTACAATATCTACTGTATCAACTTTTACTGTATTTTGTTTAACATCATTCTCTAACTGTAAACAAGTCTTACCTTTTTTGCCTGCTTCTACTGCTTACCAATTTTTTTTTCTCTTACTCAATGAAACCACACCCTTGCATCACAAAACTCTCATTGATTGGCTGATTTACAGTTATTTTATTGTTAAGTTGTGTAAACAACGCATTTAATCGAAAAAGTGCAATGAGCTTACGAGTTTATTTTAAATATGTTGACTACCTTAAGCAATTGACAGACAGTTATTAACTAAAAACCGTGCAGAGCTTCAAAACTGTATTTAAAAAATTTATACAAAGTTTCAAAAACTCTAGGTGCTTGAAAAAAAAGAGAATTGATGAAACAAATATTGTGAACTTTACTTGAATTCTTATGAAAGATAGTCAAAAGCAACTCTAGAAATAGAAAATTTTAATACAGTTAAGTCAAATTCTGACAAAACTGCAGTTAGCAGTAAACAATCAGGTGCCTCTTTATTCTATGAATTAATCACGTCAATTAGGTCCTTGTAAAAATAGTAATTAATATATAATCTAGAGAGCAAAACAATTTAATACTAACTTACGGGATAAACGCACGCATTTTTAACCTTAAAAAGGCATAAAAAAAGATCTCTCTCTCGCACCCTCCTCCAAAGGCAGTCAATCTCCTTAAGAAGCTTACAGGCAATTCTTAATTTTTTGAATATATTTTAATACATCTTGTATATGCTCAGCTATAGAAACATTGAAAGAATCCAATTCTGTGAGCAAACGTGAAATATTTATGGGTTTGCGACCTTGTTTCAAAGTATTTAAACTCTGTAAAATAATATTTTTGCAAAAACTGAAGTGGTAATGAATTCACTTATAAACTAATAATTCATGGTTTCTCTTTACACCCAGAAAAATGATTAAAAGGACACCAATTTCTTCTATGACGCGATAAAATTGGTTCAAATAAAAATTCAAGAGAAATCAAACTTTAATTTTAATACGTTATGTTATTAAAACTATTACTATTATCAAAGCGCGTGGAAGCGTGATGAGATACATTTAAGAAAGCAGATGAATCCTTAACAACCGCGCTACTATTTACTTTAGTTTGACAAACTCCAACTTTCTAATATCAAAAAATATGTATTTTCTCTGGCATGCCTGATGTAACTTTGGTTCAATTTAGTCACTCCAATCCAATTTGAGAGCTTAACCGAAAAATTTAAGTCAAAAAGTCGTTATAACAATGAAAATGAGGCATGTGTATTTTAAAATGCTCAAATTAAGATTAAGATTTCTTCAGTTTCAGTTTCACCCAAAAAATATTCTTACATGAAGTTGGCTGCAGGCCAAATTGTCCTGTATATAATTGGGATAAGCGTGTTCTCAAAACTATGCAGAGCTACCAATAGTGTAATATCGGCTACAGGTATTTTCTTATTTTACGGTAGATAGCACGCTGCTTTGAATGTTCTAAGTGACTTAGATGGTAGAGGCTTGCTTTCCGCCTGGAGGGCTCAAGTTCAAGATTATGATCTATAACTTTTTTCTGGGTAACTCAAAGGTATTTTTTATATGACCTAATAACTTGGATACCATATAAGTGGGCATTGCAAATCGTTTCCATAAATTATCAATACCAATAATAAAACGCGGATACCATTAAACGTGGCAAAACGAAATCATCTATGTATGTAAACATACCCACAACCATTTGAACAAAGACAAGCAAGATGTGGCGTTGCTAAGGTAGGATACGTACTTGGCGGCAAATTTTAAATATGCATAAAAATTTAAATATCTTGAATATACTGATGTCCTATTATCCTAACCTTGGATTTCGTGCACCTTAAGAGTAAAGACCATAATTGTAGTATCTGAGTTAGGATTTATAATAAATAAATTATTATTTATTAGCAGTAAATTCTATCATATGTTTAGTAACAGTGGTAAGTTATTTCCCGTACCGTTTTTACGGTCTTCATAGACAAATGAACTGGAGAAAGAGTTTGATTTTTGTAATAAATATAAACCAAAGATAATAAATTATGGATAATCTAAAGAAAATTAAAAATTTTTACATTAACAATCAAATCCTTTTAGGTATTAAACCAATAAACCAAATAAATATAAAAAATAGCTCTATTGTTGAAAAAAAATATTGCCATTTAACTAAACGGTTTTTCATATTAATAATGAAGCCTAAATTGGGCTATATTACTTAAAGCTCTTAAACAAAAATAAGATAACAGACGATTAAAACATAATCTTGAAAATTCAAAGTGATCAGTGATCCGTTGGGGGCGAAATGTAAGAAAATAAATAAATACAAGTAAAGTATGTTTAAATTTTCTTGCGTTGATTTATTGATGCGCAACGTTTCGCTGACAATATGCGTCAGCCTCATCAGGCTACAAAGTTTGGTTGACTTACTCGTCACCTGTCGTGCTGTCGACTGACACTAAATTACAACAACAAGCCAGCGCTTATATAGGCGGAGCCGCAAAGGTAGACGGTAAAGGGCGATGAACTCGATCGGGACATTTAAACTTTCGTAGTTAAGGAAGGTATGCTCTATAAAAGGAAAGCACATCCTCCTTTCTATTGATGTTGTGTTTGTCGAGTTTTATATAAAGCATTTCGGAAATAATTCTTTTTTTATAATTGGATTCTTTGTCAAGGATTTTAAAGTTATCCCAATCGAATTCATGGTCAAAATTAATTTGGTGTGCCTAAACAACGGAATTAGAGTTTTTACTTTTCATATGTTTACTGATGCGGACCTCCGCCGCTCGCTTTGTTTCACCCACATATGACGCAGGACAATTTTTACAATAAAACTTATATACTACATTTGTCTGTTTATGATTATTCGTTGTATCTTTTCCTAAGCGGACGATATGCTGCAGTTTATTGTTAATAAGAGGGTAAGTATGAATATTGTAGGGTTTTAACATGGTTGAAATTTTTTCAAAATTATTGTCAATATATGGTATGCCAATTTTGCAGAGAGGGTAGGTGTTTGTAGTGCTTCTGTTATGATTACAATATTTGTGTCTTTTTAATCTGACCTTTATGTTTTTATTAATAAAGTTAAAAGGGTAATTGTTTTTTATCAACAGGCATCAGTAAACATATGAAAAGTAAAAACTCGAATTCCGTTGTTTGGGCACACCAAATTAATTTTGACCATGAATTCGATTGGGATAACTTTAAAATCCTTGACAAAGAATCCAATTATAAAAAAAGAATTATTTCCGAAATGCTTTATATAAAACTCGACAAACACAACATCAATAGAAAGGAGGATGTGCTTTCCTTTTATAGAGCATACCTTCCTTTACTACGAAAGTTTAAATGTCCCGATCGAGTTCATCGCCCTTTACCGTCTACCTTTGCGGCTCCGCCTATATAAGCGCTGGCTTGTTGTTGTAATTTAGTGTCAGTCGACAGCACGACAGGTGACGAGTAAGTCAACCAAACTTACGAATTCTCGCGTACCTGCTGTAACAATTTACATAAAAATTTATTGTATTTTTGTGTTTGAGCCTTCCAGATCACTCATTGTGTGTTTTTAATTTTAATTTTGTAGCCTGATGAGGCTGACGCATATTGTCAGCGAAACGTTGCGCATCAATAAATCAACGCAAGAAAATTTAAATACACTTTACTTGTATATATTTATTTCCTTACATTTCGCCCCCAACGGATCACTGATCACTTTGAATTTCCAAATTCACCGGAGGGCACTGATATATACTAACAAATCAAAAACATAATCTTGTTCTTCATTTTATCAACCGTGTGTCATGAGTCAATGACGCAATCAGAAAATTTACTGATTTACGTACTGTTCAATGAAATAGCTACTTAAAGTTGATGGTGTAATATAGTTGAAGTAGTATTAACATAATGTAATCGATAAAACAGAAAACTTTAAATATTTACCGACGTCCCCTGAATAACAAGCTGTAAGCCTAAGCCTCATTTATCTCAGGGATTTGGGTAGTTTATATTTAAATATTACTAATTAATGTTTTAAGTAGTAGTACATCAAAGAATAATCAACTAAGAACCATTTTTTTAATAACTCATACAAAGCTTTTATGAATTTTGTCAGCGTTTTCGTAGTAAATTATTATTTATTGTGAAAATTATTTGGTTATTAAAAAACAGTCATTTTAAATGTTTGGATTCTATCGATGCATAAAAAAGATAATAATAGAATCTAGTTAAATAAATGATACATTTAAAATTTTTGAAGCGTATAAATACTAAGTATTTTATCTAAAAATTTTGTTGAAAATGAGTCATTGAATTTTTGTAATTAGCTTAAAAATAAAAAAATTGCTGAAAATTGTATGATAAAGTACTTTTATAAGAGACAGGAAGAGAAAAAATCATCACAGATAAAAATCCTAAAACTACATCTTTTTAGAAAATTTATTTCCTTCGGTGAATTTATTAACTTTCAGTGCATTTTTACCTCTGTACATATTCAAAGATTAAAAACATCTTCATATGAGCAAACTTTCGTAGAAATTTTGTTGGACTATTGTATGTCACCGTTGCCATGATGTACAGATTTCGTTTCTATCTAGTACTTTCTAATATAAATAACATGTAGGATAATCTAGTTTTCTGAAATAAACATTTAACTAATCGTATTTTCCTAAAAAGTTATAATATATCTATAAAAATACCTTTTAACGAAACAAAAAGGTCAGGTAAGTTTAGTTTGTTGGGTTAATATTTTGTAAGAAGGTTGTGGAGCCTTTACACACTGGTTATAAATAGTATTGTTTCTAATAAGTCTGCAGCCTTAAAAATTTCTGAAACTAAAATATGAAAACAGTCATGTTTTTTTTGGGGCGACATACATTTTGTATGACACTTTAAGCATGATACTGTCTACTAGTCGTACTTAAACAAAGTCAAACTAAGTATTATTGACTTCTGACTGGTATTTCTTGTAAACCTTACATTAAATATATTAATGTCTTGCTATGTTGAAGGTACATGGAAATATTAGGACAAAAGGTAATATAACTTAGTCTGACTTTATTAAAGTACGGAAAGTAGACAGTATTGAACTAAAAGTGTCACACAAAATGTATTTTGTACCAAAAAAACTTAGTCGTTTTCATTCCTTGATCTTAGAGCTTTTCAAGACATTCGATTTATTAACAAAACACTATTTGTTGCCAGTGAATAGAGGCTTGAAAACTTCCTTACAAAATAGTAACCCAACACATCAAAGTTACCTAACCTTTTTATTCTGTTAAACGGTATTTTTGTAAGGGTTATAATTTTAATAGCAATCATAATTAGAAAGAAAACAGTTTTAATTATGAAACAATAAGACCTAGCGTCATGAAAAATTTTTAAAATGCAGTAATAATCTACATACAACTTTGAGTTACTATGATACAAAAACCAAAACAACATGAACTAACTGCTTTTTTGCAAAACATTTGTACTAGTTAAAATTGTTATTCTATCAATTAAGTCTAATTAAAATAGTAAAATAATCAGAGGATGTAAATAAGTTATGGGATCCACGGTGAGAAAAAAGTTCTTTAAACATGAGATTAGTGCCAAACAATAACTAAACATGAGACGTGTGTCAAAAAACATCATAAAATAAAGAAACACAATGTTTCAGGTCATTAGGGGGTCGCAAGACCCATAGTAAGAACGAAACTGTATAAAAATAAGTGCTGCATTTATGTAGCTCAGGAAAACAAAAACTAAAAAAATGAATAAGACAAGACATAAAATAAATCAAAATAATTAGCTTAGTACTCATGATGGTTAAACTTCGTGAGTACTTTATTTCTGCACGACGTACTTAGGAAGTTCAACCATCGTGAGTACTGAACAATTTTTTTTATTTATTCGTTTTTCAAGTTTTTGTTTTACTACATGAATGCAGTACTAATTATTATACAGTTTTATTCTTCCTAGTGGTCTTGCAACCCCCTTGTTACCTCATGATTTAATGATGTTTTTTGACGCACATCTCATGTTTGATTATTTTTTAGCACTGATCCCATGTTTGCAGAACTTTGTTTTTACTTTGGGTCCCATGACCCATTTATACCCCCTGGCTTGATTCTTTTAATTAAAAATTCCTTTTTTTTAATTCCTTTATTTTATCTCTTTTTTTAGTTCTTTATTTAATCTTTTTTTTTTATTTTTTATATAATTTTGTTTTTTTTTATTCCGTGTATTTTTTCATGTCTTTCTTTGATTTCATTTTGTTTTTATTTTATTTTTTTCAAATTTCGTTTCTTTTACTTTTATTTTGTTTATTTTTTTTTTTTTATCATTTCATTTTGTTTTTTAATATCTGTTTTGATTCCATTTTTTAATTATTTTCTATTTTATTTTTCTCATTACTTCACATTTATTCATTTCTTTTTTTCTTTTATTTCATTTTTTTATTTTAATTTTGTACCTTACTTTTTATTTTTATTTTTTATTGCTTATCGTTGCATTTTGTTTAAATTTTTTTCATTTAATTTTTTTTGATAAAATAAAAGAAAAAGGGTCAATATACGTAAAAGCGCATGTATAGGTATATCCACATAAAAAGAATAATTGCCAAGCGCTGCTTCCTATTTGCGCTCCTACTTCTCTAACTTTCCCCTCGCTAACTGTAATGAACGACTTTAACTAAAAAAAATCATCTTACTCTCGAATACATAAATTATGGAAGAATAAAACGCAATAAAAGTTAATAACTGTATTTATGGAACCTCGTATGAATAAACCATTGATAAGAAAATGATTAAATAAATCCAAGCCTGTTGGAAAAAAGTTGGAAAATTAAAAAAAAATAAAAAAATTTAAAAATAAATATTCATTAATTTATTTTAAAATTAAAAAATTCTCAGAAATAAAATATTTATTAATGTATGAAAGAGCTGCTGCTAAGAAAATATTGTATTTAAGTTTGAAAAATAATTATTCAATTAAAAAAAAAAGGTAAGTCAAAAAATTAATTTACTAATTAATATAACATATTATTGAACAAAATCATTTTATAATCAGTAAATAAATATTTAAGTTAAAATTCAGTTACAAACCACAATATTAGTAGAAAAAACTAAAATTCTCATGTTGGGAGCGCTCGTAGCAGAGTGGGTAAGATGCTCGCCTCGTACGCAGCAGGTCGAGGGTTTAAATTTCTTGGAAAGTTTTTTTTTTTTTTTTATCAAGAATTGTAGCAGAAAAAATTTAAATTTTAATAAAAATTATTGTGGGAAAAAAAATGATTCACTAAAACATTAATTGCTTGGTGTGTGTGCTTTGATGGTGTCGTGTGAAAGGGAATGATTGGGCGAGGCAAAAGGGGGAGTGATAAGAGGAGGTGTGCAGGAGATTAGTGCAGCTCGGTTGGAAGGGATAGGGTAAGGGGTAGTGTGTTGGGGACTGATGGTAAGGGCGGTGGGGTAAGGGGAAAAATAAAATTAATTAAGAGGAAGAGACTTCTAATAAGTGACTTCCGTTCCATAAAAATCTGTCGTTATTAAAACTCCACCCCTCCAAGCACGCGACATAAAGAACTTCGTTCTAAAAAATCTTATGATTCACGGTAGTTGAGCAATGGCAGTCAGTGGTGGGTCATGCATATGCAGTAGCGCTTTAGCAGAGCATTTTGGTGTTGTGCCTGCATTCTTAGTTTTACAATTAATTTCTCCATTAACAAGTATCAATTGTTTTTTTCAGCATATTTGTGTACCGCTGGAACACCGTGCGCATCATCTTATAATCATGAGATTTGCGAACAAAGTTACTGACCCAACTTTATTAGTAACGATAAAAGCAGTCATAGTACTGCGCAAAGCAACGTTGAAATTCACGTAAAAAACGCTAGATATAATTAAATGATCGCTATTGGGAAAAAAACTTTTTTTTGCATATTACAATGAAATCGGGTGTGAGTCTCATGAGCCCCACCAAATGTAAGCTATTAAAAAATATGCTGTTGACCCTAGTGGTATTTAATTGTCTATCACAGAAATAGTATTTTTGGTTGTATGAGTACCATGATGGCACTGCCCTCGTCTACAGGGCTACTTTGCAGCCTAAGGGACCTGTGAAGACCCTACGAATTTATGAATGCGTACTTTTATTAGTAATTATTTTAGATTAGGAGGGAGCAAGTATCACATTACGTTTTTATTTTTTGTGTTCATTAACATATGAATGATGAGAACGAGAAAGAATAATAATACACTGTGAAAGTTATCAATAGTACCTACCTACACGTAGGTACATACATGTTTAATAATACGTTTGTATGCCTTACTTTCTGCGTATCTCTGTCTCTTTTTGGATACACGCAAATTTCGTTGTTCACTCATTTTTTATTTAGTATCTTGCTTATAAGCATGATTACCATTTTTAATCAACGTTCATGCCTTAGGCATGACTAATAAGTTAATATTACTTACTAAGGCGTATAATGTACTGGTGCAATATTTTTTTCTTCTCGAGAGTGAATGCATCGAAGATGTGAATTGCCAAGAAGAACATTCATATGATTTCATTATCGAAAGCATATCCCAACGTTGATTAGCTTACTTATCTTCAACGAAATACCTCACCAACGACCAAGTCAGTTAATGCGATAAAGTAATTTTGATCAGTACAATAGTAAGGAGGTTTGGAGTCAAAAACCTACATAGATTCGTAAAGAACTAATTTATTGTGTGAGAATTGTAAAACAGGTATTGATTTAGTAAATAATGTAATTTTAACATTGCTACTCTCTTAAAATATTTTTTTTCAAGCGGTAGCATTCTGCAAAGCAAAATGAGCTTAATTTTGTGGGTTTTTTATGTATTCAAAATTATTTACAGCAATCATTCTTAAGATAAACATTGCTTACTATGGTAAATGTACCTGTAAAAACAATGTAAATATTAACCAAACTTTGTACATCGTACGATGAGTACAAAATCTACTAAATAGCACACGGTGCAACCATTTGATATTTTTAAGATCTTTTCATAAGTAAAATCATCTTGTTAAATAATGTCTCGAATGGTTATAGCTAGATCCACGTAGGAAACTTTTTTTCAGCTTTAATAGAGACTGTGGTCTTTAAACTCTAACCATCGATTTTTTCATTTATTCTCAAGCAAGAACTGTGGCTTATAATATGGGGATTAAAGACAAAAGCTGACGCTGAAGCATTTTTTGGTAAGCTATGACAGCGACCCCTTTGGAAATAAATTCGTCATGCATGATTTTGGAGCCATGAACATTAACCACATACATTGTCATCTCAACGTTGTAAGGATTATTAGTAAACTAACCCCCTAGTTGATTTCTGGTCTCTTTACATACAACTGCTAGTTACCACTGTTATCATTTGTGTTGCCCTCACAAGGTTTAATCAGTTTAAATGGAAAGATTAAGCAGCACACCATTAATTTAAATACGTTAACTCAAGCTGTCATTATGATAGAGCAACTCCGCAAGTATTTTACTAACACTGACACTATAGAGCTTTACGTAAATAGTGATAATACTAGTAAGATAACAGATTTAATTAATGTCAGTCAAACAGTGCTTGAAATTATTTCTGACTATAAGCTGTCTGCAAACTTGTCATCACAAGTGAAAAAGAGATTGTTGAATGTCAAGTGTTTTTTATTGTCGTTGATAGCAGCATTTCCTAAAAATTTTCTTATGCGAGAGTCAGGACTAATGGAAAAGTGAGATAATCAAGATAAGAAGTCTGCGGTACGTAAATATATTGATAGTGCTTCTTCAAAACGCATAAAAATGGCTGATATACCAAATAGTAGGAATTAGGACATAGTAAAATTCCTTACGTCCGTGGAAAAAATATTCATTTTAAAATTGTAAGAAATTTTCGGTAAGTATGATGCTTGAAAAATAAATACATTATTACAATGTTAGCAGCAGAGTTTACTACAGCAAATAATGTTACAGAGACTGTTGACGTTAAATATCTTAGCACTAAGTCTATGTGCATCTTTTATACCACGGGCCTACATAAATATCTTACAACAAATATACAGAATCCCCTTTTAACTAATATAGAAGAGTATTAGAAGTACGATTCTGGGTAGACTCTACGATTTGTTTAAAATTTTTTAACGTATATTAATAAATACCGTACAATGAGTGGTAGTTCTCACATAGAACTCCCTACTAATATCTAAAAAAAAGTTTGTGTGAATGCACACCATGCAAATCAGCAATGATGATAATGAGCAATTTTGTCAGCACTATATGCTCAATAAAATTATACATAGTGTGTGTTAAATTATACACAATATGATACTGTTATAACTCTGAGGAAGTCATCTTTCCAGTGATGTCTAAAAAAACTACAAAATATGAAAAATAGAATAATGTGTCTGTTAATGTGTAACTTTTTGAGAAAAAAAGGCCATTAAGCCTTATTTCTCATCTTGGTAACAGAAAAGGAATAAAAATTTTAATTGACTACTTATAAAAAATGTCTGTATTGATTGGTATAGTAAGGGAAAATAATAAAAAAAAAAATATGTACAAAGAACATGATAGTTTTTTAATGCTGAGACAACAAATATAGATGAGGTGAAAGAAGACTTGATTTGATTTCCTTAACTCTTAGGGAATAACAAATATTAGATACAAAAAGTCATAAAGAAAGTTTTAAAATTATTTCAAAATAGGGATAACAGTGATAATAGTTGTAATAATATAAACTTTCACTATGTATGGATAACACTCTCTCCACTCTTCCTTTACTCATTCTGTCTAAAGAGGAGGTTCGCGTCTGAGTTAAATAAATACGAGAGGACAACTTCAACTGAACAAAAGAATTTAGTGTGTCAACAACTCTCTGGATCCCAATGCACACAATGCAGTCTCTTGATCATAACCACAGTGAAAGTAGTGCGCTCAGAGAGATGTTATATACATTTACACACGCATGCAAACTTACACTCACTTTTTCTTCGACACGACCGTCGATCTGAACCAATGGTGTCTACCTCAGCATCTTTTTGACGCTGCTAAGTATGCCTACGCACACTCGTAGGTTCGTCCTATACCCTCACCCAATGGTTCCCGTTATTAGTCTTTATCTGCCTCTCGAAGTCGTACACTTTTCTTCTATCCGTTTGTCTCCATTACAAACGTCACCCAATACCCAACACGTTTCAACGACGTCCCAACTATCAAGTACACGATCACTTTCCTGGGCCACTTTATTTTGGTGCTCGCTTCTGCCTGTCTCAACGTCCTAACTTAACCTGCCCCCTTCAATTTGGGCCCGTTCCCATTGAGCATAACTGACGATATCCCCGTATCCCATCTTAACCTAAACACTGTACCTTTTTGTTGTCTGATGCAGCTCTAGCCTTAACAGTAGGTAGACCTTGTGTGGAAATCTCGAGCTTAGACTGGGGTATAGATGTCTCGTAGCCTCTCGATCTCTCTTACTCGCTCTCTCTCATCAGCTAAACTCCCAACCTCACGTCTCAAGCTCTGCTGGAAGCCGTAAAAAGACGCCCTGTCTGTTGACCAGCCGCTGCTCAGAGTCAGGTAGACCAGCTGACTGTTTTTCTGATACTTTCTGTATCTCCCTTGTAATCAAAGGTACCATTGTACTCTCTTACGCACGTTCCAACCACGTTTACTTGCCACTCTCTTTGATCACTTTTTTTCTCTTGCTCAAAACAAATCATACTTCTATTAGAGAGCAAAGATAGCCCTGAGATTCAAAATTTTATCCAGAAAACACTCACTATCTAAGAATCCCATGACGCCTCCGCTCACTCACGTTACTCAGCTCTCAGCAGCTCAGCTCCTACTATCCTTCCTCTCAAATCTCGTATTCCTGGCTTTCTTCTCTCTTATAATTTTTGTCAGTCTTCTCTTGTCTCTTAGCTGGTTGTCTCCTAAGCTTTAAACTACTTGTCTAGTCCCAACCTTATCTATTGGCATCTCTCATACGTATCAACGCATCTACACTAATGTTTCATCTTATTAACCCGCATACTTTATTCTTCTTCACGCATGTTGTATTTACTACTTTTTGGCTTTATCTTGGTCACTGCTTACACATAACACAAAAGTTTTGGTTATGAGTAGATTATGGTGATAGTTATCAAGATCTCTTTAAGCATACTCATCGGTTTTAGATCAGGTGCATCGATACTGCTGTTCCAAAACTGTGAAGCAAATTTTGCCATGGCACAACAGAGGAGTGCGTTAAAGTAAATAGGGATAAAATTAACTTGCCAAGGTACAATAATACAATTTTTCAATTACAAAATCAGATAAATAAACATATTGGACCATTCATAGCTGACGCAGCTTTGCCTGTTCATTAAAACATGTATGTAATAGCAAACGAACAATCCATTATAAAGTATTGAGTGTTGGACATCACGTAAAATGCAGAAAAGAAACTGAAAGCAATAAAAATTAATCTTTTTAATTTGTTAAACAAATGTAAGATATCGCCTTTGATTTACAGAATATGTACAACAATTTAGGGCCATTGAGATCATTACCTGAAGAAGAGGACTTAGACTTTTTTGACGCTAATGTATACTATATAAGTGAAAAGCCTATTTCATATAAAAACCTTACGACCATTGCTATTTTGCTGAAGAGTAAGTATTACATTTATTAGTTTTAATTCAGAAAAAAATTTTTTTTTAAAACTAAAATTCGCTTTTTTTCTCAGATATCAAGGCTCAATGTATGTATTCTACAATATCAAGACTTGCAAGCCATACCCATAGTTCTTGCTAATCTCAGAAATTCAAATTCCTACTTATTTACAAGAAACTTGTAACTTGCTTTATTGTAAAAGTAGAACTCATACTTAAAACAAAAGGAAAATATGTTTCTGCTACAAAAAACGTTTAAATAACAAGTATAAACTTGCGCTTTATTGACTTGTATAGATTTTTCTCATCATCGCTGGATATGTTGAGATAATACTAAGAGCAGTATGATACTCTAGAAAATCTTTTCAGTCAATTTAAAACATACTGTTTTACGAAAGTAAAAATACTAAGATGTAAGAGTGTACTTCCGTATCATTGTGTAACATCATTTGAAGAAGTCGAAAAAACGACGCTTCCATTTAAAGACGGCTTACGTAGTAAATTATATGATGTACATATAAGTAGTAAAGATTATACATATGCTTAAATAGTCAGGAAAACTTTCTATACTACAGTTCTTAAACATATTTTAGATCCTTACCTCAAAGCTAATAAACTTCTGTTAACATAAGTATTTAAAAACTTTACAAATAATTGCCTTGAAGTGTATAAATTACATCCCGCTTACAGTTTTTCTACTCCAAGCTTTACTTTGAATGCCGTATTTAAAAAAAACAAGCAAATTTGACGAATAAGAACATGTCCATTCTACTTTAGTAATTGATCAATAGATTTTTTTCAGATGATACTTGAACTTATAATTGATATGAATATGCTTATCTTCATTAAAAAAAGCATACTCAGTGAAATGAGCCAATTCTGTAAGAGATACGTAGTAAAGTCCAAAAGTTTCTGGCCTGAAATATAAAATGAAGAAAAAATCTTAAACCACCTACATTATTTTTCAACATAATCAACCGTTATTTTAATACATTTTCCATAGCACTTAATTAACATTTCTATAACCTTGCAAAAAAAGTCTGAATTTTTCCCTTGAAAATAAGACAAAACCTCTAACTTCACTTCTTCATCAGTGTTAAATTTTTTTCCTCATAAGTCCGACTTAAATTTTGAAAATAAATAATAGTCACTCGGTGCCAAGTCGAGACTACCTATACGGTGGATAATCAGTGAAACTACATTCTTTAACGGCAGCCTCTGAGTCACCTGATGTGTGAGCCAGCGCATTGTCATGAAGCAACAACACTCCTTGTGACAGTTTTCCTTGACGTTCTTTTTTAATAGCATCTCGCAACTGATGCAACAAGGAAGCAAAGTATTCACTTGTCATAGCTGCTAGCTCTTAAGTCCTTAACCGTCTGTCTTCCAGTACTTTTTGCTCCACAAGTTCAATATTTTTATCCGTAATAGCCTCAGATGGGCGTTCTGAATAAGGTTCATATTTAATTGATCGCCGTCCCCAACGAAATTGTTTTGCCCATTCTTTGACGGTGGAATACGAAGGAGAAGATTACCCGTGAACATCATCCGAACGATGTTTAAATTCGGTGGGCGTATTGCCTTCTTTCGTTAAAGATTTGATCACAGCTTGATACTCAATTTTGTCCATTTCGAATTTTTTATTGACTATCTGACTTTAAAATATTATGATTATGATGTGGGAGGGCTAAGGACTTTTAGAACTTACGGGAACTTCTAACCACTAAATAAAAAATTATAAAATGATGAAACTTCAAGATATATAGCACATATTTATGTAAATAATTTGTATAGCTGGGCAATAACTTAAAAACGCCCTGATGGTAGATTCAGTGAATCGAAATGTTAAACATCAGGTATAAATTTTTTTTTAAATATTAATAACAAACATGCTTACGAATATATTTTAGAAGTAGATTCAGAGTATTCAGAGGAGCCCCACCATTCTCATAAAAATTTGCCATATTTTTTCGAATACATGTCCGCTACAGATTAGGAGCAGCCTTCATTAGCGACGGCATTCAATAACAAGCATTGATATGTATTTCATCATCAATCCCTCAAAAAAGCCATAAATCATGCATTATAATTAACAAAAATTCATCAAGCTTAAAAATTTTGCAAAGTAAGTGGCTTGAATAATCTATTAATCATAACAGAAGTGAGAGAAAAATGGCAAATTATGAGTTTCAAAAAATGCTTTTCTCACTATTTATTAACGCATTTTTTTGAAAAATAATACACAGCACGAGAAAGTGTATTAATGTACAACTTCCTAATAATCACGATGGACATTATGGTGCAGCAGTGTTGTAAAGTCAAAATTTTTTAGCTGCGATATTTTCGACGACAAATTTGTAGCCATGTAATCAGAACGTACATAAATAATAACAAAGAAGCCTATATACATTAGGCTTAGTGTCTTAGTCCTATGTAAGACCTTTTGGTATTACTTTCACGACGACTACATGCTTCCCATATTGAAAAATAATTGTAAACTTCTGTACAATGATACAGACAATCTTATTTATAAGACAAAAAATTATGATATCTATAAAATAATAAAATCTGATATTCATAAATTTGACAATTGAAATTACCCAGAAAATAATAAGTTTATAAAAATCTTAAAAAATAAAAAAATCGTTGAGCTTATATTCAAAAAAGCAAAATAAAGTTCTTATTAGTTCTCGAGATAGTAAGCCATTACTCTTATCAAATACTGCAAACACGCTGCCTTGCAACTGTTATAGAATTAAGATAATAGAAGAACAAAGAACTAAAGAGTGTGCATTATAAGCATCTCAGTCGACCACGTAGGTATGTATACTTTCTTAGTACTTGCTTATCTGAAGAAAGTGCATAGACTTAGGTAATTCAAGGATGATTTTTCCATATGAAAGTTACAGCAATATCTGAACACTGTTACAAAGAGCACATTGAATTTACATTTATAAAGACAATACAGCCACTTATTTCAAATCTCTACAAAGTGTATTGAGATTATCAATTAGCAGTAGTGATGACATCGCATCATATCCTTAATATAAGATGTTTAACAAAGACTTTGATGTGTAGTACTCATGAAACAGAAAAAAGTCGACGTAAAACAAAATATGGGTACTTAGTAAAACTCATCAAATTAAATAGTGGCTTTGCTTTTTGGTGGAAAGTAACACTGTATTAGACATGAAAAGTTTTTAGGCACACTTAATAGTTATAAGAATAAAATTTGTAACATGCTTTCCAGTAGGGATATCGTTACTAGATCTTATACTGCTTATACTGATAGTGACTCTGAAACTGATAACAATGTTGATGTCAAAAACGATGACCATAAGTAGGCAAAGATGAAAAAAAGCATAAAATTTAAGATTAAGGAATTCAATTACATCTGGCAGAAGAGTGAAATGAGAGAAATTAGTGTACTCTTATCTGCAGATGGAAGTCTTTTGACAGCATCCGTTATCTTGTAAGTATGGAGCAGTTAATATCAAAAACATGGGTTTGTACTTCTGCAAGCCAAAATACCTGATCCTTAGTAAGAAGAAGCATAAAAATGGCTGAAAACCTCTTGTTGGAAAGCATGTTGCAGAATCTTAACGAAAAAAAAGGGAAATAGTTATTCTGAATACATTTGCTCACCCAAAGGAGGATAAACATGATGTATTAAAAAAAAAAAGTTAATGATTGATTCCCGTTCGTACCATGAGAATTTTTTATATTTTCTTGAAGCTACTTAAAATAAATGTATTAAACACAATATTTCCTGATTATAAAAACCCGCTTACAAACTATTCTAAGAATATAAAACTTAATCTTATTAGGTGGCAGTATTCTCTTACATGGGACTCCGTTTAGTAAGCAAGCATTCGACAGTTAAAGAGCACACACACTTTGCTTTTCGTAATAAAAAGCATACGTTTTGTCCCAAAAAACTGTATACACCCACTTTTGAGACGAAAAAAAAGACAATATGGTGCCTAAACAATGTACCAAAGAAAAAAAATACCCCCTAATAAGTAGTTCTCCTTTATTTTTGATCATCTTCCTCTTGTTATACGCTGAGCTTGTCAGTAGCTTTTTTCTCTCATGCCATCCTGACATCAGAGCTGACGACTTGCAGTTGAAAAGAAAGGGAGTCATCTCTCAGTACTATCCAACGTCTCAGTTGCCATTATCTTGAGTGGGCCCTTTGACGTCACTCTCCGAGTATCCCTTGCCACATACCACCTCTTCTTCACCCACCACCCGATGGTGTTATAGCTCGAGCCTCTCTTCCCATTATCACTTACTACCCATCTAATACGGCTTATCCACACCCACTGCCTAATCCTGCTATAGCTCGAACCTCTTGTACCCACCAATATTTCTCTACCCACTAACCAAACAGCCTTTCCTCCCACCATTACTATAGGGGGAGCTGGATAGGGAGTTCAGAGCCCCCACAGTTCAGCTTCTCCGTAGATTACGACTTAAATTAAAATTATTTTTTAAGTACTATGAGATAATATAGCGTTTTTAGAAAACTGTAAAATTAGTTGTACAATACACATTAAAAATATGAATTCAATACTGAAATAAAATGTTTTGCCAAATAACTCAAAATGCTAAAAAAATCATTTACTTGTTTTATTACTATCGTTAGCTATTGACATAATCAACTTTTTTGTGTACAACATGCATTTTACAATAATAAGAATAAAAGTTTTTAATGTTGAAATACATAGCAATACGCATAAATTTTATTGTTTTTTGGGTATCGATCAAACTTACTTTTTCTACTAGTAAACTTACATGTTTCTCAAAATATGATACAGCTAGGTACCTAAGCCAGAGATCACTTATAAATGTTTGGGTCTGACGTAGTTTCACCTTGCTGTACCACCAATCCTGCCTCTAAAATCGGCCATAACGTTGACTATATTACTAACTTCTATAATTGCTTATTAACTATAGCGCTAGAATTTCTTAAAATGTAATGTACGATAAGTAAGTTAAAGAATTTCAAACAAAATATGAATCTCATTTTTTCACAG
Organism: Copidosoma floridanum; assembly: GCF_036245765.1. Taxonomy (NCBI): domain Eukaryota; kingdom Metazoa; phylum Arthropoda; class Insecta; order Hymenoptera; family Encyrtidae; genus Copidosoma; species Copidosoma floridanum. The sequence continues at coordinate 37,531,508 of NW_028321897.1, read as the reverse complement.
GTGCTCAGTGAAATTGATATGTGGGGTATAGACATATTTAGGATAGGCGAATACAGCAACAACCGACCTCTTACCTGTATTGCTTATACGGCTTTTCGGAGTCGAGACTTGCTCAAGCTCATTATGATTCCACCAAAAACTTTTGTCAACTTTACAATGACTCTCGAAGATCACTATATCAAGGACAACCCATTTCACAATAGTCTTCATGCAGCCGATGTTACCCAGTCCACACACACTCTTCTTAATACTCCTGCTCTAGAGGTACGTATAATACGCAATTTTTAACCATTAATAATAATATTTAAGTCATCTAACATACAAGGTAATGTTAAATTCACTTTTATTGCTACAAACACCTCTTTAATAATCTAATACGTTATTTTTTTATCAACTTATTAACTTTAAATAAGAGAAAAATAGTGTTAAATTGTCTACTTTAGTCAAGTTATGAAATTGGTATCATGATTTGTGCAGCACAGTAAAACAAACTAAATTTTGCATGAGTACCATTTTCTTTAATTTTTCAGTTCCTATAACATATTGTGCACACATGTGTACAACTCTTTATTGTGTATGTATATTTAAAAAATTTGGAAAATGGGAGGAAATAAAACTTGTTTTGTTCTCGATCTCTAGCTGAACTTATCAGTACTGTACACTAGTCCTCTTCGTCGTAGACAAACACAACTGATACTGGCTTTTTACACGCTTACTTAAAATGCATCTGCAATATCGATACAGTATGTAAGGAGGAATAATAAGAAAGAAATTTATAAGTAATATTTACAAAGCTTGTATGAGCTTGAAATAATCAATACAATAACTTCGGCGTATTTTTTTTTTTTTTTTTTATATTAGAGTGCTCTACGTCCAGATCCTTTTAATAAGGGCACTACTATGGGCACTTAGCACTTGGGAGAAGGAAGGGAAGAGGGATATAGGAGGCCTCCCATTACTGGGAGGGGGGTAGGGGGAATTAGGCAATTATGCTGCGAGGAGGTTGTGCCTCAACCCTCCCCGAGGAGCATTGCGTGGTGAAAAAGCACATGTGGAAAATCACAGAGGTACTTGCCCGAAAAAGTCGCACTGGCCGGGAATCGAACCACGGTCTCCCGCGTGCCAATTCACGGCCTAGCCGACCGAGCCACCACGCGCTCTACTTCAGCGTATTTTTGAAGATGATGCATAATACAACAAGAGCAGTAAAATACGTTAACCACCTTAATTTTGATTGATTACCGTTTTTTAACATGTTTTAAATTCTTATAATACATTGTGCACGCATGTGTACAACACCTTATTGTGCATATTTGTTGGAGGAAAAACACATGCGTGCACAATATATTATCAAAGTAAGTACATAAATAGTTTTCGAACAGTTTTCTCTACAAAAAGATTGGATTAAAGATTTTATTAAATTTAACAAAGATAGAAGGTCTTACAGCAATATATTTTGTCTAGACATAGTGAATTCAGTTAATTGCAAGAAAAAAAAATTACTTTGTTTATGCTTGAATAATTAAAATTCATAAAAATAACTGTAGTGACACTGTACTTAACAGGCAGACCAAAGCTACATCTTGCGGAAGTCATAGTTACTAGCACCATGTAGCTTTCAACTCTTACCCATTGGTGCCGTGCACCCGCTTCATCCATGTTACCAAACTGATCGGCAACCACATCGTACCTTTATGCATTATAAGACGACACACCTAAAGATTACGTGCCCCCGGTAAAGCGGATACCTCAAAGCGTCCGAGGATTTAATAGATGTTACTACAACTTTAGATTGTCCTAAGATGTCCCTTTAGGAGAGAGTATGACAGAGCCCCTACTTTTTACAGTAGGACAATGGTTCTGCCTCCCAGATTTGATACCGGTTTCTAGTGCATGCACGCATGAGCAGATGCCCTCACTATCAACCAACACTTGTAAAGCGCACTGACCGCTACAGGCTGACACCAAATAGAAGAAGGTATTCGAGCCAGCCTGCTAGAACTCCCTCTTGATCCTAGCTACTCATGTCAATTAGACTTCTCTAATTACCTGGACGAGTCTCTGTTGCAAGCTCATTCGATGCCATCACTATTTCAGTACATCGCTACGTTTTCATCTTCATACAGCGGTACTTAACTCCTCATTTGTTACCCAGCCCCACTGGAACTAAGCAGAAGAGCAAAGTTTTTAAAGACAATGCTCCCGAAGTATTAACATTACCACCTCAGGTGTTTTTCGCCTACAGAGGTCTCCACTCAGAGGCAAGCAATTCTGACTTGGCAATAGGATTTTGTTCAGCTAATAGAGCACTACTAGACACATGTTGCAATCGATACATAAATATATTCATTAAATATCAGTTTTAGTTTAAATTTTTAGCAAATATAATTATGTCAACAACAAATTTTATAATGAATGATAATGATCTTATATTGTAGTCGTTCATGAGTACTGTCTCGAAAGCTAAAATTACAGCCGAACAAAACTGATAGCTTGAATAAAGCAGACAACAGAGTTTTCACAAATACAGTTAAAATCATATTGAATGTTTGATAGAAAAATGAAAATTAAAAAAAATCACAGTAGAAAGCTCAAATCATTGAAAATTCTATGACAAGATAATAATACCTCGGGGAACTTCAACAAGCGTCGAAAAATGGCAAACATAACTCATGTAACCGAATTTTTTTCATTTTAAGTTAGTACATGCAAAATAAAAAAATAAAAAAATAACGTTGAGCCTGTATAAATCACTATGTTTCTTGACTTATTCTAAAAATCACGACTTTCGTCACTGTTTCTTTTTCCATTATCATGATTTATATATATTGATGTCTTATATGTAGCTCTCAGTATATTTTTTAGCTCTAGAGTAGAAATATTATTTAATCTTATAAGCCGTTGCAATTCAAAAGAAAGTATTGCTTTTAAAAAATTCCTCAAATGAAATTTTAGCCAACACTATTTACTCACTTTAATAGACCTTAGACGCATTGCACAAAAGTGGGCACGGTGTCATTTGCTGGCTCAACCTAATTAGAGCCAATGTGTGCCACATAATAAGTACTAAAATATAAAAATTTTACAACAATATTACGCTTGTTTCAGAGTAACAAAAGATATAAAAGTTAAAGATATGATAGTTTATCCATCTACCTGTTAAAATTCTCGATAAATTTAGTATCATTAGGGCCCCCAACTTCAACAAAGCACCTAAATAACAAACGTTATGGGAAAGAAAGAGAAGCTTCGTAGCTTAACTGTACCTAATTCTTTGCACTCAACGTATTAAAGTACAAATGATGTCTGCATAGTTACTTATTATGTCCAATAATTTTTTTCATAAGATCATTATACTTTGCATATTGGTGCTTGACTTTTATTTCATTCTTTTTTTCTATTGCTGCCTTTTTAGTGTACACACTGCATATACTAGTTTTCTTATCACATATTATTGTAACTTTATTATTTACGTTAATGACTTAAATGTATTTTAAAGGATAAGTGAGCAGTTCGTTCAAAGTCTTAGTTATATTTTTTAATTCTGGATTAAATGGTTTAGTGTTCAACAATACTATAATACTTGGATTTTAAATTTTGTTTTGCATCATCATTTAACGAGCTGTTTTTTTTGTACTGGTGTGCATGTTTTTTCTATCATGGTAGGGCTGAAATTGGCCGACGTTGGGTTTAATTATTTAAATAGCAGATTTGCTTAATTATTTCTAGAATTTTATTATATTCTCAAAATCTACTTAATACACAGAACCAATGCGGGCTACCTTTACCTAAAAAGTTTTTCCTATTAACGACTCTTTAGAACATACACTTTTTTTCATAGAAAACTCGGTATTAAGCTCCGAATCTCAGTAATATTTTGATCCGTATTTGCTTTGCACTGGTTTTAACGCTGCCATCGTTCGAATTTATGTTATGGTATCTGTAGTTTTAAATAGTTAGGGTAGCTGTGGGTATTACTGGCACTTTTTTGACTTAGGCTACTTTAATGTATGGTATGAAAAAGAAGAATGTATCAATATAATACAGTTTTTTTAGTATCAACTTTATTTAATAAAAAACAATAAACGATTTTTTTAATTGGACATAAGTAAGATCATATTATTGATAATAAATTTGCGAATAGTCAACATGCTCCTATTACAAGATAGAGTTTTAGTTATACTCTTCTTTTTGTTTACTGATTGAAAAATATCTTCAGAATGCCAAGACAAATACTAAGCAAAAGGCTTTCGTGGTTGATGACTTTGTTACGTTAGATGGCTGTACATTACCGAATCACTGCCAGTAATTTGACAGTAGCGACAAATATTGTACCAAATACTGGCATCAAAATTAAAAAAAAAATATTCAAAATTTATTTTCATTGCATTGATCGAAAAGTTGAGCTTTTTCTTAATTTAATAAATTGTTTCATATGTGATTTTGCCATATTTATTAATAAAAATATCATGAAAAGCAAATCGCTTTTTGCTGTAAAATTTGATTTTTTGAGAGAGAATCACACACCCATCTGTAGTATCATTGATAAAATAATTTAAATGTATGTTTCGTACTGATACGCGATTGAATAATATTTGTGCAGTTATGTTTTTAAGATACTGACCATTCTCATTATTCCTAAGATTGCAGATTTTGTACCAGACGAACTCTTTCCGAACGCGTCAATCAACATCCTGTCGAATTTAAAATTAGCTGACCCACAATTTCACATTCCGTGAGGAATAGATATGTTGATTGTTTCGGGAGCCACTTTATCACTGTTATCGGTCGGTCAAATCAATCTCTCACGTAAAGGGAGTGACTCGGTTTTGCAGAAAACGCATTTGGAACGGACGATTGCGGGTGGGTTGCGCGAGATCAAGGAAAAACAGGTCGCGTCGTGCAATTTAACGAGTTTGACGAAACAGCTTACAAAATTTTGGACGATAGAGGAGATCAAATCTGAGGCCCCAATAGCGATAAAGTATTCAACTTGCGAGCGTCATCATACCAAACACACGACACGTGACATTACGGGACGATACGTAGGGCGGCTTCCCTTTAGCGAGGAGTCACCTCAATTAGGAAAATCTCATGCGCAGGCCCTTCGGCGGTTTCACACGATGCAACAAAATTTGCAGGCAGACCCAGAACTTTGTCACTAGTACACGAAAGTACTCCACGAGTATATAACGCTGGGTCACATGACGCTGGTTCAAAACGAAAACACGGACAGATACTGTTTACCACATCACGCGGTCGTCAAGGCATCGCGTAACACGACAAAGGTACACGTGGTGTTTGACGCGTGCGTAAAAACGGATCAAAGCATTTTATTAAGCTACAAGCTGCTCGTGGGACCGACTATTCAGCCCAAATTTTTTACGCACTTATTGCGCTTTCGTTCTCACGCGTTTGTTTTGAGCGCGGATATTAAAAAAATGTACATGCAGGTACTCGTGCACTCCAACGATAAGCGTTATCAGTGAGTCTTTTGGTTTCACGGTAAAAACATTGTGGTATACGAACTAAATATCGTGACGTTTAAAGTCGCCTCCAATCCCTACCTTGCGATACGCACACTGCATAGATTAGCTGACGATGAAAGTGATGAGTTTCCACGATCATCGAAAATTTTTAAAACGCGACCTATATGTCAATGATTTCTTAACGGGTGCGGATTCAGTCAAAGAATTAATGTAAATTCGAGATAAAATGATCGATCTTTTTGTTTGTCTATGTTTGATTTAGATTGCACATTTAAAAAGCAAGCCGTTTCAAAAACGCTTGTAGTAACGTGAGATTCGCGGTTAAATACATTTCATTATTCAGTCAAGGGCATAGAACTTCAGAAGAGAATTACAAAGCAACATACTCTTTCCAAAATCGCGAAAATCTTCGATCCGTTGGGTTTACTAGCGCCTATCGTGTTGTATGTGAAGAGTATGATTCAAGATTATTGGAAGGAGGAGTGCGACTGTGACAAGTCGGTATCGCAAGAGCTCCATTCACATTGGATAGAATTTCCACGTCAACTAAAGCTTGTCCGTAACTTTCCAGTAGATCGCAATTTTTCGATCAATAAACCAACGAGAATTGAAATACATGGCTTTTGCGATGCCAGCCAGTCTGGCTACGGGGCGAGCATTTATTTGCGTTCATTCAATCGACAAAAACACTGCGTCATCCGTCTTCCGTGCGCAAAATCTCGGGTAGCTCCACTTAAGCTAAAAACGATTCCCCAACTCGAGTTATGCGGTGCACAACTTCTCATGCGTTTGTATAATGAAATGCGTCCAGCACTCAATTTCAACATTGATTGAGTAGTTTTTTGGTCAGATTCGACAATAGTCTTATATTGGATAAAAAAGTCACCAGAAACTCTTAAAGTTTTTGAAGCTAATCGAGTAAACGGAATTTAAGCGTTGGACGTAGTTCAGGAGTGGATGCACGTGCGAACGAAGGATAACCCGGTGGATGCGCTCTCTCGAGGTCATTTACCGGTTGACTTCGTCAGGAACTCAGTTTGGCTTAATGGCCCCAAATAGCTCAAGAAATTGGAAAGCGAATGGCCAAAAATCGCTCTTACGGTACCAAGAAAATTACCGGGTCTGAAAGGAAAGGCGTGTTTTGTAATGAATTCTGGAAAGGTAATATTTTAGCGTTTTTCTTCGTATGGAAAATTATTAAACGTAATTGCTTATTGTTTGCGAAAGTGGCGTTCAAATCGGTTCAAGGGAAAAATGATCAGCGTTGAGAAAAAAGGAGAAACAGAGTGTGTAGTTTACCGCTTGGTTCAGCAAAATCAGTTTTTGGATGAGACCGTGCGTTTATCAAATGCAAAAAGGACAAAGCGTTCGAGGCTAGCATAGTTCGATCGCTTAATCGATAACAGTGGTGTCTTACGGGTAGGCGGCAGACTTAAAACACGAGAATCTCGTTTAATCAAAAACATAAAAATTTTACTACCATCGCATCTTCATGTTACCGATCTGATGATTCGTGATGCGCATCACCGAACCTTGCATGCTGGTAATCAAACAACATTACATACGATCAGACAACCGTTTTGGTTATCTAACGGAAAACATCAGGTTAGGAACATCCTTTGGAAATGCGTCGTATGCGTGCAAAATCGTTTTTATTTTAGTCATAGCAAAATTTAGAATTTACCGTCAGCTCGTATTACTGAAGCAGCCGCGTTTCTGCATACGGGTATATATTTTTTTTTGGCCATTGTACATAAAGGAGAAGAAATTTCGTAATCGCGTCAAAGTCAAAGTTTACAGGTGTGTGTTTGTATGTATGGCGTCTAAAGCGGTCCATAATGAATTAGTGAGCGATCTTACTACTAAGGGTTTTTCTAGGAATATTTAAACGTTTTTGCAGCTGAAGGGGCATTCCTACTTATGTATATTCCGATAACGGTACGAACTTTGTCGGAGCGAAAATCAATTACAAGAAATTTATACTTGATTCAACTCCGACCAATTTTGCTATGAAATCAATCATTTTGCAATTCAATAAAATATATATTGGCACTTTAATCCACCTTTTTTGTCACATTCTGATAAGTTATGGGAAGCGGCTGTTCAATCGTTAAAGCACCACCTCAAATAAGTAGTTGGCGAACAACTTTTAACATTTAAAGTCCTCAATACACTCTTAATAAAATTTGAAGCCATTTTGAACTCGAGAATTTTGTATATTCTTTTAAACGATCCCAATGACGTAACGGCCCTTAAGCTGGCACATCTTTTAATTGGAACACCGATGAATTTTTTGCCAGAGGCTGATCTCTCTTGTGTTCCAGGTAATCGTCTGTCAGTATGGCGCTTCATCACCATAGCAAGGCAAGATTTTGGAGACAGTGGAACTTGGAGTATCTCCACGAGCTGCAAAAACAACAAAAATGGCGTAACTCTAACCATCAAATCAGGGTAAATTCAATCGTTCTACTCATTGAGAAAAATCAACCATGCATTCGATGGCAACTGGGGATCGTCGTTGAGGTCCACCCTGGCTCTGATGGCATCATACGCGTCGTCACCGTCAAAACACCGCATAGGACATTCAAGCGAAATATCACTCACTGTGTCCACTACCGATTTCAACTACTAAAGAAGTCTCAACTTTACATAGATCTCTAACGATTCTGTACATACAAATACCAATTACTCGATTGTAAACACTCATACCGTCACACATTTACCTACAGCTAACAACATGCCATCGACACAAACAGTTTATGGATTCAAACTTACTTTGCTCGTTTCCCTCGTAATGGGGGGAGCATACTTAGTCAAAAATGACTAAAACGTACAGGCCGCCACGCGAGCAGCACAGAAGCAAGCCTTACAGCACAGACATGTATCGCAGCACACCGAGTGCCCGGCAAAAAATTCGTTTCATGCTCGTGCTTATTCGTATTCAGTCGGTATTGTTTCACACTATTGTCCTGTATCGTCACGCTAATTGTTGGACATCATTCGAGAGACGTGAGATAAATCAAGGGAAGAGGGGTTGGCACTGCTGACGGCCGAGACGTGAAAATTAAGAAGATGCGGCAGGGGCGCGTTTATTCCAATGTTACAGTTTATATCGAACGTACTTGCTGGCTTTTTTGGATTTATTTATTTCGTCATGCGAAGCGAGTCCTTACACAGTTTGCATACCGGGTTTACGTGTTTAATAAGACGCGTTCATATCCTTTATTCAGTATCCTTAGTGTCCGTTCTTTTCTTATTGACGTGCTGCGAGCAAACACGGCGAAAATCCGCGTCAGTGGAGCCATGTCACGGTGATCGAAAGCGAGAGCAGTGCAGACGCGCACTTCACACATCCTTTACATGTACATCACACACACACACACACACACACACACACACACACACACACACACACACACACATATATATATATATATATATATACAGAGTCTTGTTCATACCAGGAAGTTGTTTGTATTTCAAAATTTCATATTCTTTTTGTATCGGTTGTTCATTCGTTCAGGGGGTTTTCTCTTCAGAGTTTTCTCCTTTAAGTCACAAACATATTTTTGTTATGGCTTATAAACAGCGTCTTTTTTTTTACCTGATGTCATCTCTTCCTCCGTCATACGATAAAATCAGTGAATTCCATAAATCTCAAGTCGAATAAATTTGATTCTTTCTTGAAACACGTGTGGAATTTAGTGTGTTTCTTAGTGTCTAAATAGTTCACTTGTAAATTTGTGTATTAATCCTCGTTAAAATTAATTTTGGAGCTTAAAGTTACCCCTCAGTTTTTATTAAACAATTGATTCATATCACGGCTTCCCTAATATCTGTTAAAAGTAAGAAAATCAGTCGGCAACGTCACATAGACGCAGTTGACAGGGCAGCAGAGGGCTGTATTCTGCTAAACACAGGTCCTGCATACTCTATATTTATCTAGCATACTTAAATCCTCAACATTATTCCGTTTCCTGGAGTCCCTCTCACTTACCTCCATTAGAGCTATGTAATGTCTCCTGTTTTTTCTGATTCTTGTATTATTACCCTGACGTGTTCCGAGGATCAAGTGGTTGTGGAAAATCGGGCTAAGGTGTGTCTCTTTCTTCGCAAATACCTTCCTTTATAAAGTTGTATTCATTATGCTCTGTTTTATTATCTTCTTTTCTCGAGAGGCTTATTTGCCTCTGTTTTTCACATTATACAAATGTTTGATTTCTTACTGAATGGCAGCTTTCTTTTATCAAATTGTGTTTTCTATCATTTATTTACGGCAACACTTGGTTAAGTAATTATTAAGGAGATGCAAGTATGCATACTGTCATTGTCATTTGTTGTTAGCCTTTAAAAAATTTGGCTTCTTATCTTCTTTTTAGTGCTCTGGAGGTGTATGCAAAATTTGTCTTGAATTTTTGTACAAACAGAAATGTACAGTTACCTCTCAATATTCTGTATCAGACTGTAAAGTTCTTTCGACCTTCTCTGAGTCGACACACATATTCTTCCACTTCGAGTTACGTAATAGGTCATGGATTTCTTGTGTTCTTAATTGCATGTAACAAAAAAGAATAAGTGAGTAAAAGAGACAGTTACCCGATATGAATGTTACTCCATAAGTTATAAAATCTCTTTCGGTTCCATGAAATATCGGTTTAATTTGCGTTTTAATCGTTTTAATAAGTTTTTATTTGTTAGTGGAGACCCACACCAAGAGTTTTCCTTACTTATGCAGTCGTCTTCATCTCTTGAGCCCATTGTCTCCTTCGAGGGCTGTCAAGGTATGTGAGTGTCGTTACCCGTTGTCTCTGTCAGATTACTCAGAGGTTCATCGCTAGTAGAACTGAATTTTCACACCACTTATGCGATACCTAGCTCACCCTTAAAATCTCGGCGCTTGACATCTAGTCTAACTTTCAACAAAAAGTTATTTATTGACTCGTCAAGTATCGCTCTTACTTTTCCGTTCAATCTGGTGCTTTCTTCTGAACTTTTTTTCACTTGTGGATACTGTCATAATTCACTATAATGTTTATGTACCCTTTCAAAAAGCATTTCACTTTGCGCTTTTCATTTTGGCGTTGATCGGCTCAACTCGACCATATTCGGTATGATTAAATGTTGATTGTTATTCTCTTAGAACTCATTTCCCACGTAAGTCTGTGCCTTTTAGTCACTCTCCTTTCCTATTTTATTTTTATTTTCACTAGATATACCTGTAACTTTATTTGTTGCCCCTACAGTATTTACTATCTCAAGAATTTTTTCTTTCTTATATTTTTTCCGGCCACTTCTGCAGCCAAACTTGTCTGTGCTAACTAGTAACCCCAGTGCATAACTTTATTTGAATTTATTTTATAATTTCTTTCCTTGCCGTTCTTGTCTCCTCCTTATTTTTTTTGCTAACTAGGTTGGCTCTGGCTAGCTGAAATCTCAAATGTTTCACTTGCTTAAGTTTCCCGTATATAGCCAATGGTGTATAACAGTTTACTATTAGACTTTGCTTTGACATACTTCCTACTTGTAGCGTTATTATAAATTTTGGAGATGCTTATATAATGTATGTAGTTCTCTTTTACAGATTGTACATTTTATTTTTGGTTGCACATATAGTTTTATGTAAGATTTGCTTATTATTCTCCCCCTTTTTTTTTATTCTTCTTCTTGTATATAGGCTACTTCATTGTCTATCAAGCCCTGTTATAAAATTTCTTCTTTTTTTCACCTGCACCTGCACTGGCTCTTATTTTTGGGTGACTTAAGTAATATTTTTTTAAGTAGGATTTATATTTCGTTGCTTTCCTCAATAAAGTTGCTGCATTTTATTGTCTCAGCGTTTCTTAAGACTTGGACCTATACCTTCTGATTGCCCATTTGCACTTTTATCCATTCTTTCTTTTTTGACTATGTTGTGGGACCGTTTTTACTTTCGTACATCTTTGTTTAAATTCTTTATATTTAACAAGATGACTTTCATTTTTTGGGATTGCTTTGAATTATTTTTCTTAGAGTTACGCGTGATTTAACTGAGGATGCTGGTGGTCCGTCACAATTAGGCAGTCCATTATTTTCTTGCTTACATGCCAGTTTTTGATATGGCTTTTAGCGTGGGTATTCAAAATTTATTTAAGGATACACACATATACACCTTATTTTCTTGTCCCTATTTTCTACTCTCGACCAGTGTCTAGGTAAACCGCCAGCGCTTACGAGCCCTAAAATGATGCAAGAAAACGGGAAAAGACACGCTGCCTCTTAACTCTAAAGTCTTATCAGCAGATGGCAGGCGTCCTGCTGGTACTCAGGCTACCTGGTGGTCCTTAGGCTGTTGGCCATCACTGGATCGCTCTCTCTTTCTCTTTTTCTTGTCCTTATCTTTGCTCTCTTGAGGTAGCCATTGTCTTCGATGTGGACACAACAGCTATGTCCCTCTCTTTTTCTCGCTTGTCTTGGCTTCTCTCTCTCTCTCTCTCTCTCTCTCTCTCTCTGTCCGTGACCTCCCAAGAATAGACACGCACCAAAAAAATTGAAATTGAAAATGGTGACGCACGCAATCTTCTCTTTCTCTTTCAAAACCTGAACTCTCTCTCTCTCTCTCTATGTACAAAAGCTTTTTCTTTATGCCTAGCTTTTCTAAAATGAGGAGCAGTAGGTAGAATAGACTGCCAAACCACCTTATTTGCGAGAAAGTAGCGACTGAAAAGAGGATCCTGAAACAACTTTTAGAAATTCTTTTTGTAGTAGTCGATCTGTTCCATGAAATGGTCACTGTGTTTAAACTTAGGAATGCCGTGAGTGGTAGAAAGCAGAGTTATATGCAGCAATAGAAGTGGCAGTAAAGTAATTCATTATGACTTTAAAGTAAATAGCTTACCAATAAATAAATAAGAACTACGAAATAGCATTGGTTAGACCTTTGACCTTGGACGCCTGCCATACAAACCTTAGGGGGACCGGAATAATTGACTCTGCAATGAAGAAAGGCATGTACAGGAGGGTTAACCCGTGACGTGGGTAGATCTAACATTAATTGTGTTAAGAGTTTTTCCTTAATTTTAGCGCATGAAAGGCATTTATATAAAACTGATTTAACTAGTGGACTTGTGTTCACAATGCAGAAAGTTTGACAAGGAGTACTAAGCGTAAGCTTTATACCTTTATGTAGGCCACAAGTATGCGTAAAGCGAATCAAGATAGTCACAAGAGAATGTGCCAGAAGAATGATTGGATCTTTTGACTCGTAAGGCAACTGAGATTGACTAAATTACCCTTCTATACGAAGTCACTTGGTATCTTTATCAATAAATAAATTTAAAGAGAGAACTTTGCTCTTTAGTGACACAAATTGTCCGTTCTCAATATCTTTAATTTTCAAAGCTAAAGTTTTTTGTTGTACGTGCTTGTATAAGACAACTTGTGCTATTAAAAACTTTTGTACCGTCAGATTAAGTCTTGAAAAAGGATATTCATCAAGGACAGTTGACTAACTGTGGTGAGCCTTAAACTTTAGATTGTGTGCGTACCAAAGTACGTAAGCCATAACTCTGACTGCATTTTCCCATGAAAAGAGTTTTTTGAAAATTTTTTCTAATGGTAAGTCTTGAAGCTCAGCTACATAATAAGTGATAGCCTTTTCTTCCGTATCTTCATGTATAGGAGGCTTGGAAAAAGTGTTGAGCCAAGAAGTGAAGGTCATTCTGAGCTATGCAGAACCCAATTACCATAAACTACATTTTACGAGAGTCACAGCCTCAACTTCTCATGAAACTAGATTCATTAGATTGATGCCAGTCAGCAGATGCTTTTATTTATGATTTGGGAGCAGCTCATGAATTTCTTCTACGCGATTTGATGTAATAATTTTCGTGTGGAAGCATGTTAACTTAACCATGATACAGTGATGCTGAAGTCAGTCCAACACTGAACTGAAATGTTCTGGAAGACACGGACTTCTCTAAGCACTTTCATGAGCTGAATAAGCAAATGTGCTGCTTGCAGTTCCAAGCCCTGAATATTTTGCTGCTTAAGAGATACAACTTTGATGCATCACAAAATTCATGCAGTGTGAACTTCTATTAGTCGGATTATTGGGTTATTCCACTGACGAATGTAAATTTGTGATAAACTACTGACAGAGTTGAAATAACTGAGCCACTGCGTAGTCACGTCGAGTTGCAGGTTATTATCCCATTGATAATTATTGAATCAGACCTTTTGCATTAAGATGGTTTCCTTGACTATAACTAGGGAGATCCAGCCTCATGGATCAAACAACTGAAAAAGAATAGATAAAGCTGAATGCTTTGACAAAGTGTATACGAAATTGAAATAAAAATCGAATTCAAAGGTATCATTATCAGGATTTAATTGAATGCCTAGAATCTTGACTCCAGAGTCATCATGTGATAAAGAATTTCAGACAAGACTATGATTTGTCGAATCAATATCACTCAGTAGGTTAGGATTATTTCTAATCTACTTTTTTTCCTTGACTCAAGCTTAGCTTAGCTAGAAAGCTGGAATACTTCATTGCATATTTGAAGAGCAGAATAATTTTCATTTGCGCCAAAAAGTACATCGTCAATAAAGGTGTTATGGTTGAGCACCATTGATGCGCGAGGAAATTCTGAACCCTTATGTGAAACTAATTGCTTGGTAACTCAAAGCCGTAGATCAAGGGATGAATGGGTTCCATACGTAACTGTATTGAGTTCGTATTCTTGCACTGGCTGATCAATGGATGAACACCCAAGAATATGTTAAAAACGTCTATCATGAGGCTCAATTAGAATTTGACGATACATTTTTGTTATACTTGCTGTTAATACGATGGGATAAGAATGCCACTGAAATATGACAACGTAAAGTTCAGACTATAATTCTGGTCCTTTTAGGGTATAATCATTTATCGAAATGCCATTCAATGTTTTAGACGAAGCATTGAATAAGACTCTTAATTTTGTTGTCTGACTTTTTTCACGGAATACAGGGTGATGCGGAAGTTTACTGTAGGAGTGCTCTCTGAACAAACTTGCTTTACGACATCAATATGATATAAGATTAATACTCTTGCATTAATTCTGAATACATTTTTTAATGTAACGGATTTTTTCTAAGCCTAGATTCAATCTTAGTAAGAAGAAGTCTTGCAACATAGCAAGACTGTCCAAATGGACAAGATGCATTTGATTTAAAAGAGATGCGAAAAATGTATTTGCCATCCTGGTTTTGCAAATGACTTTCTACAAAACAGGATTTGCAAAGCTGATCTTCAGGAAATATAATCGATTTTGAAAGTAAACTCTCAATTTTCCAAAAATGACGGATAGAAAGCGTTTAAGTTTTCGAGAACTATTAAATGTATGACCTGAATCGTTTAATCGTGAGAACAATCTGAGGATGTTGTTGTTCCAAACATTACTTAACTAAATATTGTCTTTTGAGCTATGGGTATCTTCTTTTTTCTTTCTCATATCATTTAGCAAGAGAGAGCCATACAGATTGACCCCTATTGGCAAATAAATTTTGCTGTCATTACTTGCATTATCAGTAAGAGGGAGTCTAGATAAATAAGCGTATCTTGAGAGAGACATTTGTTTATCAGATAAATACGAGGATACTTAAGAAAGAAAAAATGCTAAAGCTTTGACTACTGGTGTGCCTGTATTGGTACAAGAAGTTAGATTTATGGTGGGAAATGAGGATCCAGCTAACATACCACCTAATAAAGTCCTCGACGCAGTTATTTTAAGTCGCTTTGTAGGAAAGAGTGTTAAAACTTTTTGTGAGATGAATGACCATGTTGAACCTTGATCGAGTAGAGCATGAACTTGAATTTTTCGACCTAAGTCAGCAATAATATAAACTTTAGCAGAAACTAGAAGCGTTCCATTCATTTTTAATTTAAAAAGAGATAGCATAGAAGTTTTGACAATGTTCACAGTAGTTTTGAACGTCAAATTTTATCCAGTCTGCTCTGTACTTAACTTGCCTTCGTTGATAAAATCACGATAAAGCATTGTATAATGGTTTTTGTTACACTTTTTTTACAATACTTTGCTTCGACAAGCTTTGTTTTCATATCATTCCGCAAGACAGTTTTTGCAGAGTTGTAGGGATCTTCCATAATCATAGCATTTAGTCACAGATAACTCTTTGAATTTTGGATACTGGTAAATATTGTGATCTTGATTAAAAACATTGACTACTTGGTTCTGATACAACATAAGAATTAAGAGCTATTGATTTTCATTTTTTTTCTCAAACGAAGCAAGCAACAAATGAGCATTGCTTCAGTTTACTTGAGATTTTGCTGAGTGATCTGATATCTCAACTTAATTGTGAGATTTCAGTACTCAAATTATTTCAACTCAAATCTTATCGAAGGTGTCATAGTTAGGATAGTCTGAGATAGATGCAATGGTAACCTCCCAATCAGGTTGAGTCTTTGAATCAAGTTTTTTGGTTATTACGTATATTAAAATTGCACCGTAATTCAAAAGCCAAATTAAAAAGATAAAATGCAGACTTCTTTAAGATTATATTGAAAAAAGCTAGGAGCTACATCGAACGAATATTCGGTATTATAAAAAATAAGTTAAGATGCGTCTTAAATGCAAGAACTCTTCATTACACTTCTGAAAAAGCAGCAAGAATCGTAATAGCTGTAGTTATCTTACATAACTATGTACAAGGGAATGGGTATGTTGTAAAGTAAATAATCATTTAAGTTTGTTTTAATATGATTGTAATCAAACCTTAAGAGAAATTTATTTCCCTTGCAGTGTGTAAAAAAACATTTTTAATATGATAAACTAGTAATATGATATTTTACTTGTTAAGTAATCAAATCTCATTATTATAAAAACGAAGAGCCCGAAGGTAATGATGTGCTACGTTAATTTCATGGTATGGAAAATTATGTCGAAGGTATTGCTATTCGACAAAAATTTACTGGGTTGTACTTCTAAGCAGTCGAGTACGTTCAAGAAATCAACAGCATTGTGTTCAAGTACAACAAGCATGGGTTCACCGTTGATGATCGATATAGTATATATGCAAATACGTAGGATGCTTCTGACATTTAGAATTACCTTGAGTACTAACTAGATGAATGAGAAATCGTAAAAGATCCCAAGAAAGACTCAAAAAGTTTTAAGAGTTGTATAAGTTTAATTTCAGATTTTTATTGCTAGCAGCTAGTACGCAAAAAATTCGTAAAAGGTTTAATGCTCAACCTCTTTTTTACACACTCCTTAAGTCTTCTTTTGTCTTTGGTAAGGTTACTTGTAACTTTTTCACTATTTTGTAGTATGCCACAGAAGCCTCTCAGTATTTTTGCTTAAGCCCATTTAATATTCTGTGATAAGAACTACCTCTAGGTTATCTTACCACATAACTGCCGTTCATTGAGCAGATCATTAGTATACATATTTGTTAAATCAATAAACGTTCGCATATTTGCAATGTCTGTTTTTTTTCAAAAAACTTTCTGGACTTACATAACATGTACACTAGTTTGGAATAAGCTTGCATTTGCTTATTACTAAAATACTTATCTATGTCATCATAAATTCTGTACATAGCTTATATTTTGAAATATTTCTTCATTAAGGAGTTGATCTCATCAATGAAAGAGATTGGATGAATTGCAAAAAAGAATAAAAAAATTCCCATGAATAATTAAATGCTGGGTCTATTTACGCTAGATAGGTAAATGCACATGGTCAGAGAAGCAATCAGTGTCACGAACGGCGTATACTGTCAGCTCATGCATATACACATTGGGTTGACATCAGATGCTTATAATAAACCAAGCATCCAGATGCAGCGGGGTCTGAGCAATACTTGCTGACCTTCTATTATCGTCAGTCATCTCACATTGGATAATTTGGGATCAAGTATTTACCCTTATAATATTTATCACCATCTAAGTATCAAAAATAAAGCCTATTGGGTCACTTGCAATAAGTAAAGAATAAAAGTGTTTAGTTGGCTGCGTTTTTGTGTTTTTTTTCGTACAGCCAATTTAAATTTTGAGCACTAAACATTCTATGTTCACCAACGCGACATTAGCACCATATTTGTTACATCGTTTCTACTATCGCTCGGTTGTTCTATCGTTCGTTTCATCGTTCGTTCGTTCTATCATTCGATCTTTCACTCGTGCTTCAATAGCCGACGAGTTGAGAACACAAAACGACCGCCCAAACCATGGGCTCATTACAAGGCTCAACGCAATATGGTGACATCATTCAGCCTCCAAAAGTAATTAAAAAGCGCTCTTTTAAAAGATTCAACAGTGCTCAATGATCTCACCCCTGCGGGAATCTCCTCTCATAGTCTTAACGCACTCAGAAAAGAATAATGCTCGTACGAGACTGTGCGCGCAAAAGAGATAGAGAAACCGGTAGATTCATGCTTAGTGGACCTCCTCAGGACGCCTATCTGTTAAAAAAGCTCTGCCAAATAACTAGGTTGTCCCGAAGCTGGCAGCCAATAAGTCATACATCCCGGAAAATACCTTCGACGAGCACTAACGGTGAGCCAATCTAATAGCTTGTAAAGAGAGGGAGAGAGAAAAAAAGAGAGAGAGAGAGAGAGAGAGAAGAAAAAAAAAGGCCACAGAGTAGGGCACTGTAGTTGCAGAAAAATGAAAAGGCCTGCAAAGTGAATCTCAAGTCAAAAACCATCATGAGCGAAGAGTTAAGACAAAAAGAGAGAGAGAAAGAAAGAGAGAGAAAGCTTTTGTACATAGAGAGAGAGAGAGAGAGTTCAGGTTTTGAAAGAGAAAGAGAAGATTGCGTGCGTCACCATTTTCAATTTCAATTTTTTTGGTGCGTGTCTATTCTTGGGAGGTCACGGACAGAGAGAGAGAGAGAGAGAGAGAGAGAGAGAGAAGCCAAGACAAGCGAGAAAAAGAGAGGGACATAGCTGTTGTGTCCACATCGAAGACAATGGCTACCTCAAGAGAGCAAAGATAAGGACAAGAAAAAGAGAAAGAGAGAGCGATCCAGTGATGGCCAACAGCCTAAGGACCACCAGGTAGCCTGAGTACCAGCAGGACGCCTGCCATCTGCTGATAAGACTTTAGAGTTAAGAGGCAGCGTGTCTTTTCCCGTTTTCTTGCATCATTTTAGGGCTCGTAAGCGCTGGCGGTTTACCTAGACACTGGTCGAGAGTAGAAAATAGGGACAAGAAAATAAGGTGTATATGTGTGTATCCTTAAATAAATTTTGAATACCCACGCTAAAAGCCATATCAAAAACTGGCATGTAAGCAAGAAAATAATGGACTGCCTAATTGTGACGGACCACCAGCATCCTCAGTTAAATCACGCGTAACTCTAAGAAAAATAATTCAAAGCAATCCCAAAAAATGAAAGTCATCTTGTTAAATATAAAGAATTTAAACAAAGATGTACGAAAGTAAAAACGGTCCCACAACATAGTCAAAAAAGAAAGAATGGATAAAAGTGCAAATGGGCAATCAGAAGGTATAGGTCCAAGTCTTAAGAAACGCTGAGACAATAAAATGCAGCAACTTTATTGAGGAAAGCAACGAAATATAAATCCTACTTAAAAAAATATTACTTAAGTCACCCAAAAATAAGAGCCAGTGCAGGTGCAGGTGAAAAAAAGAAGAAATTTTATAACAGGGCTTGATAGACAATGAAGTAGCCTATATACAAGAAGAAGAATAAAAAAAAAGGGGGAGAATAATAAGCAAATCTTACATAAAACTATATGTGCAACCAAAAATAAAATGTACAATCTGTAAAAGAGAACTACATACATTATATAAGCATCTCCAAAATTTATAATAACGCTACAAGTAGGAAGTATGTCAAAGCAAAGTCTAATAGTAAACTGTTATACACCATTGGCTATATACGGGAAACTTAAGCAAGTAAAACATTTGAGATTTCAGCTAGCCAGAGCCAACCTAGTTAGCAAAAAAAATAAGGAGGAGACAAGAACGGCAAGGAAAGAAATTATAAAATAAATTCAAATAAAGTTATGCACTGGGGTTACTAGTTAGCACAGACAAGTTTGGCTGCAGAAGTGGCCGGAAAAAATATAAGAAAGAAAAAATTCTTGAGATAGTAAATACTGTAGGGGCAACAAATAAAGTTACAGGTATATCTAGTGAAAATAAAAATAAAATAGGAAAGGAGAGTGACTAAAAGGCACAGACTTACGTGGGAAATGAGTTCTAAGAGAATAACAATCAACATTCAATCATACCGAATATGGTCGAGTCGAGCCGATCAACGCCAAAATGAAAAGCGCAAAGTGAAATGCTTTTTGAAAGGGTACATTAACATTATAGTGAATTATGACAGTATCTACAAGTGAAAAAAAGTTCAGAAGAAAGCACCAGATTGAACGGAAAAGTAAGAGCGATACTTGACGAGTCAATAAATAACTTTTTGTTGAAAGTTAGACTAGATGTCAAGCGCCGAGATTTTAAGGGTGAGCTAGGTATCGCATAAGTGGTGTGAAAATTCAGTTCTACTAGCGATGAACCTCTGAGTAATCTGACAGAGACAACGGGTAACGACACTCACATACCTTGACAGCCCTCGAAGGAGACAATGGGCTCAAGAGATGAAGACGACTGCATAAGTAAGGAAAACTCTTGGTGTGGGTCTCCACTAACAAATAAATTTTTTAAGATAAAAACTATACTAAAACCATCTAGGAAGTACCATGAATCAATGTGCAAAATTTCAGAAAAATTGGTTCAGTAGTTTTTGCGGTTAGCGATTAGAACGGTTTTAGCAACTTTGTTTTTTATATTAGGAAGATATATATATATATATACATCTGTAACGGTCATTTAACACAACTTTTCCTCTGCTCATCTCGGCCTGTCCTCGGTCACCCCTCTAAATAAGGTGAAAGTTGAACAGTTCTCACGTGATTTTTAGTAACTTCAATTATTGATAAGCACCCTCCACTTTCACTTCCCCCTGTCATTTCATCTCTCAATTTAAATAAGCCCATCCCCACCTCAACCCCTTAACCACTACCCCACAGGCCCCTTTTTGAATAAGGTAAAATTCTATCAGCTTTGACTTTATTTTTATTTGGTTAAATTTGGATTAGGCCACCCTCGGCCCCCCTTTACCCTCCACCCCTCATAGTTTGATAACTCAGAAACAAGATTACCCAATAAGTCTTCCTCACAATTAGAAAGAACTTTTTTCAGCCTTCCATCGGCAGCATTTCTTAATAAAGTGTAATTATATTAGTTATAATGTCATTTTTATTCTAATTACTCTAAGCACCCCTACTCTTGGCTCTCCTTACACTTTTTAAGAAAACTTTTAAGCCTTCTCACAACTTTTAAGCTGCCATTTTTCACCACTTCTTAGATTCACATAATTAATTTTTATTCAAATATCATAACTATTTGAGCTGTATAATTTGTAAGCACATTTACATTCTGTTAGTTTTTACGTATTTATTTTAGGTTGTGTTTTTGTTTAGTATCTTTTCGCAACCATGTTATAACTTTAAAACCCAATTACCAGATAATCTAACGCAATTTTTAAGAACTCCTTCTTGTCATCCTTTAGCTGTATCTCTAAATAAGGTAAGATTATTCTGGTTCCCATGTCATTTCTAGTTGTAGGACTGTTTGCACCTTCTGTTTCACCTATCGTAACAATTTAAAGAAAGCCCCTTATTTCTAGCCCATAAGTACGTTTTCTCACCACCGTTAAGGTTGTGCTATGGTGCGCTGGCTTTTTTTTCTAAAATGTTCTAAAATCTTATTTATTACATGATTGAATATGTACGAGGTGCCATCAAAAAGTAAGGTGTTTTTTTGAATTGCTCGCGCTCTTTATACTCTAAGTTAAAAATTTTTTTTTTATTATTTTGGTACACTAGTCACAATCATATGTTCATAGTTTTGACTGTATAGCATGTGTTGTTTTTGTGTGAGAGATTTAAAGATTAGACTCGTGTTTGCGTACTTGGCGATTTCTTTTTGTTGAAAATAATAGAGCAAAGAGTTTGTATTAATTTTTGTGTAAAAAATGGTATTAAGTGCTTAAAAACTCTTGAAATGTTGACAGTGACCTACGGTGAGTTAACTATGAGAAAAAAAATGTTTATAAGTGGTAAAAGTTATTTCAAGGCACGTCAAACACCGACGAAAATGTTCAGAAAATGAAAGAAATGGTGCTAAAAGATCGTCGAATCACGATAAGAGTTTTTTTTTTTTTTTTTTTTCGTTTGATGGAGCGGGGAGGGGAAAATCTTCATACACACCCCAGCTAATCCAGTGGTAGTGTCGGATTCACCCAGTGTGCCTACCGACTAAAAACTAACCTCTCTGCATAGGACAGGTCCGTGAGGATTACTCCTCTCGGAGACAAAAGAGCATAAGAGGAGAAAGAAGAAGAAAAATAACTGATAATTTTGGAGGCCGACTCGCTCTCAAAGAGATGAGAGGAGGGGGCACTTACGCATCTGAGTGAAGCTTGAATCTTGGCTTGGGCCGGAATAGAGTTAGAGAAGCTTAAATTTTTTGTTATTGTATGTGTGTATGTAGATGTGTGAGTCCACTGGGTATTGTGTATTTGGAAGTGTACTTGTGATTTCTGTAAGTGTTGTATAGGGTTGAGGCCGTAGAGGATACGGCGGATAGTTTGGGTGCTCCTGAGGGGAGCGCACGAATTGAAGTCGCGTTCGTTTCGTTGAGATCATGGAGATGGAGATGATGCATCCGATGGAAGCAGGGGAGATTGAAGACCTAGAATATATTGAGGGTCCTCGGGGTTCTGTGCTAGAGCGCAGGGACGTCTTATAAGGTCGAAGCAACCGGGTTGAGGGTTCGCGAGTGCGGCGATAGTGGGGTTAGGGTGGTCCGTAATGAAGGCGCGGATCTTAGACGCAAGGATGGGGGCTACTTGTATTGGAGGGACGATGTTGAACTCCTTGATAATCTGGGTATTCCTGATGTACCACGGAATACCCAGAACCGACTTCAGTCGATTTCTACTCCGTTGATCCTTATCTTCTGCAGTTTCTTCCTTGGATTTTTCCAGAAGACGAGCATGGCTATAGTCTTTGCCTCGTTTACGACCAGTTTCCAAAGACTATACCAGTTATGGAGAGTGACGATGTGCTCGTTTAGAAAGGTGGTACACCGAGAGTGTTGTTTTGACGTGCAGCTGACCACGACGTCGTCTGCATAGACGTACGTGTTGATGTTTTCGCGCTGGGGCAGGTCGTGGCAAAAAATGTTAAAAAGGGTGGGTGAAAGCCTAGAGCCTTGAGGGACTCCGGAGGTTAATGGATGGGGGTTGGAGAGGAAGTCGCCTACTTTAATGCGGATAAATCTGTCCGAGAGGTAAGATTTGACGGTGCTGATAAGGTAGTGCGGAAAACCTAACTGAATAAGCTTGTACAGGAGGCCTTCGTGCCAAACTTTATCGAAGGCCTGCTGTACATCGAGAAAAGCTATCGTGGTAAAGTTTTTGTGGATGAGGCTATTGGAGAGGTCTTCGGTGACTCTCAGAAGCTGGTGAACTGCCGAATGTCTGGCTCTAAAACCGTACTGCACGTCTGGCGATGAGAGTAGGCTAATGGGTCTGTGGCTCGCGGGGTTGCTGAGGGAATTTTCCGGCTTTGGGAGGCAGATGACCGTAGCCACCTTCCACACAATTGGGAAATAACGAAGGCGCATCACGGCGTTAGTGATGTTGCAAATTGCCGTGATGAATTTTTGAGGGAGGATTTTTAGGACGCTATTGGAGATACCGTCACTGCCAGGGGCTTTTCGAGTTTTTAGGGATCGGATGATGCCTCTGATTTCGAAGGGTGTGCAGTGTTTGAAATCTGGATTGTCAAGGACCTGTTGCTACACCGTGTGGGTGATCCTTGCGTGTTTCTGTGCTAGTTCTTCAGCGCTAAGGTTGGGGGAGCATTGATTTTGCAGCGAATCTGCAAAGATCTCTGCTTTTTCCGAATCTAGCGAGTAGAGTTTGTTCCCTTGTTGAAGGAAGGGGGAGGGAATGCCATTTGTTACGGAGTTTTTTAATGACCTTTCAAGAATTTCTTGGGTAGGAATCTGCCTCGGCTATAAATTTGTTACATTCCTTGTTTTGGAATTCGAAAACTTTGGATTTGACTTCCCTTTCAAGAGATTAAGATGAACTTTAAGTTTGGGGGTTCTCCTTTTTTGCCAGAGTTTCTGGACTCCTTTCTTCTCCTTGATGAGACGCAGGAGGTCGCGAGGGAGTTTAAGTGTGTGTTGGGGAGCTGTGGTTGTTGTGGTGGCTTCGTGTGTGCATCTGTTGAGTTCGTCAGTGAATTCGTCTACTGCTATGTTGAGTTCCGTTTGGGACCTGGTGGGACGACATTTGAATGGGAAGGATTCGAGGTTATACGCAAGGTGGACCCAGTCCATGCGGCTGGTGGTGACGGGTATGGTGAGAAGGGATCTTGAGATCTCTAGGTAGACTGGGTTATGGTTGCAAGGGAAGTCTGGGGATGTTCGTGGTTCCGTAGGGATGGTCAAGTTTTTTGTCAGGAATATGTCTAAGATGTCTGGGTCTTGGTCTGGTGAGCTGGGGTAGTGAGTCGGTTCACTTGGAACCTCAATGTTGATGTTGAGATTGTGCAAGTGTTTGAGGAGGGAACAACCCTTAGGATTTTGATATTTGCATCCCCACGATTTGTGCTTAGCATTTAAGTCACCAGCAACTATCGTAGGGATGTTGGAGTCAAACAGCGGGATTATGCATTGGAGGTTTGGATCATCCGTTGGAGGAGAATAGAGGGAGATGATCCTGATGGAAGCAGATGAGGTGGTGTGTACTTCGATGCCAACTGCTTCGCACTTATGACTCGATGGCGGATGCCTTTGCATACAAGGATAGCCACTCCGCCATGTGATTAGTCGCGTATGTCTCTTCTGTGGACCGTATAGTTGTGTATGTGACTTTGTGTTGTCTAGGTGTGTCTCGGTTATGCATGCAACGTCTATGTTTCTGGTCTGAAGTACGTGTACAAGTTCAGTCGTTTCACGATAAGAGAAATAGCTGATGATTTTGACATATCGTTTGACTCATGTCAATTAATTTTGACGGATATTTTGGGTATGAGACGTATATCCGCGAACACCATGATAATGCACATGCGCACAAGTCGTTATTAGTTAGTAGTTTTTTGGCCAAAAACAGTACTTCCATAATGCCTCAGCCACCATATTCACCAGACTTGGCCCCCAGCGACTTTTGCCTCTTCCCAAAATTGAAAAAGCCCATGAAAGTACGAAGATTTTCTACGATTGAGGAGATTAAGGCTACATCGCTGAAGGAGCTCAAAGCAATACCCAAAATAGCATTTCAGAAGTGCTTTGACGACTGGAAAAAGCGTTGGCACAAGTGCATTGTATTTGAAGGGGATTAATGTAAAGGGGATAACACAGTTTTAGATATATAAATAAATATTTTTTTTTGAAAATGAAAAGTCACTATACCTTTTGATTACACCTCGTATAAGAACACGACATGAAATTTTTGTACTTAATAAAAACGGAAAAGAATATTAAATGGTAGACTTTGCTTGGAGCCTTACTCACAACGAAGAAATATGAATTATATTCATTGAACTATTACAAATAATGCTCATTGCCATAAAACAATATTCAGATGATACTTTTATTAACTTAATACATTTTTTTATTATTCCAATAAACTGTGCAGAAAAATATCGTACGATTCCTTACTTTTGCCAATGTACAGAAATTTAATTTATTTTATTTGCTTCCGATTAGTTAACGTCAAAAATTTCTGTTTCAATAATATTTTTGATTTCTAAATTATTATCACGTTTTATTTTAATATAAATTTCATTTTTATTTTTGCATCTTAATAATGTGACGTATACTTGGCCATGCGAAAACAGTGGTTTATTCAAATTAAATCCGATATTATCAAAACTTTGACCTTGAGATTTATTGATAGTTATTAAAAACGTTCAGACTGAAACAAATTGTTCTCTCTATGAAATAAAAGGTTAATGTGATAAATTTTCTGTACTAAGAGTTATTTTTAGGTGTAACAACTCTTTTGTTATTTTTTTCTTCAATCATTATTTTTGATTCAATATTGTACTTAAGTAATTTTGTCATTTACAATCTTGTACCGTTACATAAACTATCAACTATACTACAATTTTTTATCAACATAACAATTGTTCCAGTCTTTAAATTAAGATTATGTGATGGTGAGCCTTTACAAATATTGTTTAAAAATTTAGTTAAAAAACTTATATAATTATCATTATCAGATTTATCAATACTCTTAGAAGTAGCATGATGTTTGCTGTAATATGTTTTTGTTTCTCTTTTTACATGATTTTTAATTTTATTATTCAAAACATGAATATACTCGTTAAGAGATCTAAGTATATCTTTATTTATTGAAAAGTTAAAAACTTCACTAAAAATATTGAAACAAACATTAGTTGTTTTTTATTTATTCGGTACTGAAAATGATTATATTTTTCCTTCCTGAATATTTAATACTAGTTTTGCAAATGTTTTGTTAGTTAAACGAAAATTAATATTAAGTTTTAGAATACGAAATAACGACCAAAGATATGATAACTTAATACTGATTTAAATATTCACGCTTCTATTACTATTTTCTTAAACTGAAAGGATCTGTCTGAAATCACCTCCTACAACAATTGACTTATTACCAAAATAGATATTTGTATCATATAAATCACGTCATGTTCTTGAAACTACTTCTAAAGATTTTTTTGGGATCAAAAAATCGTCGTACCACATAATTAAATCTACTTCTTTCAATTTTTTTTTCCAGATTTAAATTTCAAGAACAAACTTTATACATTGCTTAAGTTTAATGGTACATGAGATGTTCTATGACTGGTTAATCGTTTTAGAGGTAAAATTTTACTAAACAAGTCAATGCCATAGATAAAAATTTTTGTTGGCAAGAAATAAAATAATAAATTAAGGTTGTATATAGAAATGTTTTTCCTAAATTTTCTGGGCCATTTATGAAAAACAAATTTTATCTGTTTGTTCATTTGTAATTTTGAAACTCGTGATTTACGATCAGAGGGATTCATTACGGTCAGAGAGTATTACCACTTTTACCATTTTTATAATTTCTTGGAATATTTTAATCTGTTCTCCATATTAAGCCTCATAAGAATTCTATATTAGGATGTTAAAGAAAATTATAAGAAACCTACTAGACCTTTTGTCTGGAAACTCTATAAAATTTTTAAGGTGACTAAGAATGTTTTTTAAATTTTATCTCTTCAGATTTTCAATTAGTATCGAAGCAAATAATTGTCTTAAAAATATATATTAAAAGAACTTATTGTATTACACTTCTTCTGTTTAGGCTCTTAAACTACTTAACAAACATTTTATTTTTTTATTTTTA